>NC_073302.1:264086198-264386293 GCF_027595985.1 Sorex araneus | reverse complement strand
CTTGGCCCGGTTTTCCCCGGAGTTTAGGCTTACCCTAGTCTCACCCATCAAGGTGTTCCCGACTCTCTCCCATCCCTTTGTTTAGCTATAATCACTTCTCCATGCTCTCTTCCCCAAAGAGTTAATCCTCAGTTTTCCCTTAATCTGACTCTGCTAATTTGAAAGGTCAGACCTTCCTAGGATACTAGAATTTATATTATATAAGTTAATATTGCCTTTCTCCTCTTCTTGTGCCTTTTGAATAATTTACTTTAAAGCTATGTCTGTTTTGTATAGACACAAGAAGACAATATTATGTTTTTATAACTTGGGAATTAATTGGCCTCGAATATTATTCCCTCCCGGGCATCTGCTTTCTCCACTTAAGCCTCAGTTGCCTTCAGCTCCTAACACCCCAAAGTAGGCTCCCTGACGTGGGACGGGAAGGATCCAGGGCAAGCAGTGAGTTATGTGCTACCCTGGCATCGAGATAGGCTGGCCAAAGTGCCTAATTCTTAACTATAAGTTAAGAGCTTGATCATAGACAAATGCTGTCATGATCCAATAGTAATTATGAGACTGGGACCCTGCCAGGGAAAGGAAAGACTGATCTGGCCTGAGCACTGTAGTCTGAGATTGAAATGGCCCCAGGAGAGCAATTCTATAAGCTTTAATGCATCTCTTATTGTGTCCATACAAACTTATTAATATTATGAATTCTTATATGTTTGCTGGCTGAGGAGAAGAGAAACACATTCATGGGACTCTGCCCTTGGGTGGATCCTCCTGCTGAAAGAGAAGTAAGTCCTAGGAGAAGCATCCCCTAAGGGAAAGGAACCTTGTCCTATTGATGGGGACGACACCTATGTGTATGCCCCAACCCCCTCATGCTGTGGAGATTTAACTAGGCTGTAAGAGTGGGTTGGGGGGCCAGATCCATAGGGCCAGATCCACGAGGGCCAGATCCAGATAATGAGAGAGAGACCGAGAGCGGGAGAGAAGAGGAGAGAGAGAATGAAATAGACGGATCGAGCAACCAGATTGGCCTTCTTCCTTCTTCCTCCTATCTCCTGCCTTTGACCGACAGCACACACAGTGGTTCCGGGGCACCGGACGCGGGTGGTGAGACAAAGCCGCCCGTAGAGCCTGTGAGTGCCCTGGCCTCTCGGTGTTCCTTAGTTTTTTATAACTGTTGTTATATAATTTCATATTGTGACAATATTTTGAGCATTTTAGTCCACACATGGTATCAATAAATTCACTAACACAGGATTTTAACTCAACTGAATTAATTATAAAACATAGTTAATATTATCATCATCATTGAATGAATAACACAAAGATCAAGTGATGAGTCAAAATATAAGAAACTGTCCTATCTATCTAATGTCAAGTAATCTCTCTCCATAAACAACACTTGGATGTGTGACTTTGGCATTTTTCAGAATGTGTGAGTTTGGCACTTGTCAGTACTTTTATATTTAATAATGGAAGTATGTGCGTACAGTGAGTAAGGCATTTACAATTGTGTACCGCTAACTCTGGTTAGGTACTTTGTGGCTCATATGTTTACCTGATTATTGCCTGGAATGATCACTAGGCACAAAGCCAGAAGTAAGTTCTGAGCACAGACAGATGCGGCAAAAAAAAAAAAAGAAAAAAATGAATTTATCTGATCTTAGAAGTAAAATATATTGCCATTTATGTGTATGGGAAACCCATGCTAACTTAATGAATGATTGGCTAAGTGAACTAGAAACATCATACTGAATTATATAATTTTCTTTCTTCATCTTTCTTAGATTTTATGTCTCTGCTTCTTTTCTTTCAGACACTATTACTTGATATTTATGGCTAATTTTCCCTGAACAACTCCAAACTGGCCATAAAAAATTTCTGAAACAATGAATTGTTGAACACTTAGCAACAGATATCGTTCATTGATTCCTAATAGAATAAAATGAAAGGACAAAATAGAAAATTTCATAAAAAATTATCATATTTGAATAATTAGTTTCTTCTCTATAATTTTTCTATTTCTTTTGTATTAATATTGACTGGGTATTGTTAATAACTGTGCAATTAGTAATAACTAGTTGTTAATAATGATTAGCATTACTTTATCCAGGTAGTTTTTCAAATTATACAATGAGTAATTTGTTTTTGGTATTTCTCTTTTGATGCTTAGTAATGACTAAATATTGTTTGTTTTTGTTTTGGGTTTACAGAGTCAGGATTTACTCCTGTCTCTAAGCCCAGGATCACTTCTGTGGGGATTGGGAGACCACATGGGATTCAATGGATTGTAAGAATTATAACCTGTCAGAAATGTGCAAGAAAACATCCTGTCCAACTTACTATCACTTCTGCCCCACAAATAAAAGGTTTTACCAGAAAATTTATTTTGTAGCAGTAAATAAATATCCAAATTACATTTTTGAATTAACATTTAAAACATTTCAATTTATTTTAGTATCACTATATCACTATATCACTGTCATCCCGTTGTTCATTGACTTACTTGAGTGGGCACCAGTAACGTCTCTATTACACTCAGCCCTGAGATTTAGCAGCCTCTCCTTACTCTTTCTCAATGATTGGAGACTCTTCAGGGTCAGGGGAATGAGACCTATTATTAATGTTTTTGGCATATCAAATATGTCACAGGTAGCTTGCCAGGCTCTGCTGTGCGGGCAGGATACTCTCAGTAGCTTGCCAGGGTCTCTGAGAGGTATGTATATATCTATTACTGTATTGGGATATGAATCTCAATTGCCAGGCTCTCCCAAATGGGCAATAGATTCTCAGTAGCTTGACAGGTTCTCCAAGAGGGAGAACTAGGCTATTAGATGCTTCTGGGAGCTTGGTTTTATAGTCTCTCGATGTTGGCGATTGATGGGATTACGTGTGCTGGGAACAGTCTCTGTCTAGCTACTGACTGTCTAGCTACTGGATCTGGGTGGAAGAGACACAGCCAGATCCGAGCTGCCTTGGAGATCTCGGCCCTGGATCCCACACACCTGGGTTCCCCCTTGTGTGAGGCTCCTCCAAACATGTGGAGAGTGGCCCTGAGCATGGCCATGGGTGCGTTCCGGAGGTCCTCAACTGTCGAAGATCTGCTGGGGGCGTGGGATAGAAATGCAACCCATCCCCACTGAGAAGCCCTGGTAAAGAGAGCCAGGCACAGGGCCCAAGAGACTGCATCGCTCTCTTCCAGGAGCTTGGTTTTATAGTCTCTGGTTGTTGGCCATTGATGGGGATTACACGGTGCCGGGGGCAGTCTCTGGGTGTGACTGTCTAGCTATTGGAAAATGGGGGATCTGGGTGGAAGAAGTCCAGTACCAATCTGAGCAGTCCCGGAGATCTCATCCCCGGGTCCCACACACCTAGGTTCCTCCGACGCTCCTTGATGTGTGAGGCTCGTCCGAATGTGTGGAGTGTGGCCCTGAGCACTTTTATTTTAGTAGTTAATTTATTTTTTACTTTTAGGAGGCTTCTCAAGCAGTGCTCAGAGGGACCAGGGACCATTTTTTTATTATACTTATTCTAGTCAACTGGGCTGGGTATATACAAAGATGCTCATGTCTTCTTTCCCCTCCCCTCCCCTTTCCTCCCCTCCCTTTCTCCTCCCCTTTCCTTCTCTTCCCTCCCCTTCTTTTCCCTTCCATTCTCTCCTTCTCCCCTCCCCTCCCCTCCCCTCCTCTTTCCTTCTGTTTCCTTCCCTCCCCTCTATTCCCTTCCCTTCTTCCTGCTCAGGCCTTATTCCTGCCTCTGTGTACAGATAACACTCCTGGTGCTACTCAGAAGACAATTTGATGATCTGGGGATTGAACCCAGGTCACCAACAAAGCAAGGACCTGCCCACTGTATGGCTTTATAGTCCCAGTGAAGCTGCTCAAGTCTTGCAGTACCAGGAACCAGCAGAGTCATCAGTACTTGTTAACCTCAAGGGCTACATTGGGTATTTAGTGTCTGCACTCAGATAAATATATGATCAGATGTTCTTGAGTGTTCATTTGGTTCTGTGATTCTAACGTTTGTCCTGGTTTAAACAAAGCATGAGTGGACCCTGACTATTCTGCCATCCCTTGGTCCCATGATTATTTATATTTTAATGTTTTATTTTACATTATAATAAAAGGTAATTCAGATTTCAGGTTTAGTTTCAGTTAGTTTTGAGGCATAATGTTGTATCTCTTCAAAACATATATTAAGACCACACACACACACACACACACACACATAAACACACACACGCACACAAAAACCACTTGCTACCACTAACCCTCTACCATATATTTATTTTTATATTATTTATTATAAATTAAATGTCCATTAGCCATAGTGATATTGTTCAGATTCTACCATTTTTTATCTCCACTAATAAATACATATGAAAAATCTTTATGTAGCATTATAAAAGAAAGATAAATATATACATAACAGTTTTATAAAATTTGCTTTTTTATGGATTAACATATTTAGGTAATTTTATTATGATTTTCTCAATATTACATTCATAATTTCAGTTAGAAAAGACAAAACAATGATATTTGTTTCAGTGATATTTGGAAATATTAACTGTTCTGAATTGTTTACTGAGCTAATATTTTTTTATGAGTTTAGTAGTATAGTACATTTGCTCCCTCAAAAGTTAGAGCATCTGCAGGTGACAATGGTCTTAGGAATAAATACGTAGTGAAAGAAAGGTCATTTGGCAAAATATCCCTTTAGAATAGATATGCTAGCATTTAGAGCTGAATCTAAATGCTCAACAGATGGCAAACTGAATAATGTACAGCTGGAAGCTAAATCATATTTTCTTTAGAGAACAAAAAGTATACATTGAAAAGAAAGTAATAATACATAGATGGAATATTAAGGGAATGTCTTTAAATAATAATGAAATAAGGTCATAAAATTCAAGTTTCCTACTGAGAAAATAATTGGACACTGCTAGACTAATTTCAACTTAATTTATGACATGACCTTTAGGCCAAAGGATGACATTACAATGAAGCTACATACTTATTCGAAGCTAAATTGCTTCAGTAAAAGCAATTTGTTTTATGATAATCTCTATGCATATTTGTCTTTAATACAATATTAATATAAATTCAAACCATCAAATCATACCATCTATAGTGATTTATTTAAAATTTATTCATATTATTTAAAAAAACTGATTTGTTACAAACCTTACATAATTTAGCAACTTACAAATATTACTAACATAAGCCTCAGAGACCTGGGCCCTACAAAAATAGGTTATCCCAAGGAGGGATTGAAAGAGCTATGCTTGGAGCATCGCATTTCACTCAAGTGAGAGAAGGAATCTGGAGTTCTGACCTCTGTCGACGCTCAAGAATCAGGGATGCTGTCTCCTTTGCCAAGGCATCAAATATCAGATGGGTCAGACACGTAGTGCGATTCAGAGATGACCGCTGGACTAGAGCTGTTACCGACTGGATTCCACGGGATATCAAAAGATCATGTGGCTGCCCACCAACAAGATGTTCAGACTTCTTCGTCAAAACCCTGAATGAATGATTTGAGGCTCTTCCTGTTCCTGTATGGAGCAGATATCATTGGGCTACACTAGCACTAGACAGGGACGAATGGAGACATTACTGGATACCGCTTGAGCAAATTGAAGATCAACGGAATGATCAAGTGGCAAATATTACCAGAGTTTACATAAAAAACATTTCCTGATGATTAGCACTGTATTCCCATAACCATCTTTGTGTTAAGACTGAAAGAATTGCTTAAAAATAGCTATGTAATCTATTCTAAGATTCAAAAAAATATTTGCTAAACTTTCCAGTTAATAAATGTGACTATACTTTTTCACATTTTAATGTGAATATGTTTAATATATGTTTATGTTTATTATGTTTAACATGTTTAATATAAATGTTTATATATGTTTGTTTAATATGTTTAATATATGTTTAACATAAACCCTAGTGAGTCAAACTTGAAACCTAATCATTAAGGCCAAAATGCTTATTAGCAAAATGATAAATATTGTGTTACTTTTTATTACAAATTTGTTGAACCTATGTTTTTCTGAATAAACATATTAAAAATTAATTTTTATAATTATCATCTCAGTTTAGAAAAGTTAATTAAAAGTTAAAATTGATTATATTAAAAGAATTGATGAAAATTATTAAAATTACATAATTAATCATATCCATCATTGTACAAAATATATGCAGTTGTATATAAAGTTATAATCATTTTAGTTTACAGTTCATTTTCTGGAGCAAGGACAAGGATTAACATTTACTTCTACTTGTGTTTTACCTAAAAGCTTGGTTACTAATAAGTCTTCTTAAGGCTGTATATCTCTTGGCATAATGATATTTGTTCCAGTGTCTCTGCTATTCCTGGATGTTCAAGTTACTGATATAAAATGGTATAAATGGGGCTGCAGCAATAGAACAGTGGAGAGGACTTTTGCCCTGCACATGGCCAGGGCCAAATCAGGGTTTGATTCCCAGCTTCCCAGATAATCCTCTGAGAGATTTCTGAGTGCAGAGCCATGAGAAACCCCTGAGCATCACTGAGTGTGACTAAATAATAATAATAATAATGAAATAAAAATAGTATAATATTTTCATGGCCTTACAAATATATGCCTATGTACTTATATCTAGCACAATGTTAATATCATACCAGTTGTTGCCATACTGTACCATCTAAGTCTAATGATAAAGAAAAGAAATATATCCTCAGTACTTCAAGACAAATATGTGCAGCTACATAGTATTTTCGTTTAAAGATGGTTGATTCTGCAGATGAGAGGACAAATCTACCTCAGATAGGTTTATATATAGTAACTTATACACATTCCAATGGCTTTCAGACACACCCTGTCACAATATGAGGAGACTGGTTGCAAGAGCAGGAAAACCAGAGGAAATTCTCACCATAATGAATCATGAAAGGTATATATAGTATTATTCTTCCAGAAAAAAATTCCTTATGATCCAAATTGTTGGTTGTTATCAGTGCAGACATAATCTCAGCATTTTTCTTTAGCTTCTGGATAATTCTTATGCAATGTATCTTGCTGTAACTACCATTTTATAGTACCAATGCCAGTGAAATTCACTTGCCTATAGAAATATCACATTAAACTACTAAACGTATAAAAGAGTTTAATTTTAATAATCTTAACTATTTTCCATTTAATATTCCTAAAATCAATAAGTAAAATGAAGGGGTCAGGAGATGCTGTAACAGTAACAGTGCAGTGTGCCAATTTTTGTTCCACCTCCAAATTCATATGGCCCCGCAAACATCATTAACTGTATTCCTGTAGGTTGCTGGACATTACCAAGTGGCCTGGAATCTCCCACTTGCTCGGTTTGTCCTGGTTGTCTTGGTAGCACATTATCCAAGCTGTAACACATGCTTGAATCCTACCATTAGACTGCCAGCCCTGTTAACCCTTTAGGAGCCACTCCAAAATTTCGATGCGCATCACTGGAAGCTTTGCTCCCATCAAAAAGTAAAATAATAGCAAATGTCTACAGTGTGACATACCTATGTTTATAATTTACATTGTCATTCCTATTTTACCATGGACATCATCATTCAACTCACTTTGATATTTTGTTTCAATGGCTTCACTCTGTGTTCCATAGAAGCAGTCATTGTAGTGGCCTTAAGAGAGAGACATTGCACAGATATGATCCTGAGTGGCTACCAGATTTTTTGAGTGTGGGAAGTCACTTTCCTTTATTTCCTTGATAAGGGCTGAGACAGCCAGAAGGAAAAGAATACAATTGTTCCAACAGCATTCTAACCACACCTGGCAGTACTCAGGGTTTACTCCTGGCTCTGCACCCAGGGATCACTCCCGGTGGGGTTGGGTGAACCAAATGTGGTGCCACAAATCCAACCCAAGTTCTCTGTGTACAAGGCAAGCACCCTACCTGCTGTATTCTCACTCCAGCCCCTCGATTATTATTTTTAAAAGAAATTATTTTCAAGTTATAAGAGGAATTATTCTTACCAAATTTACTGAAGTGTTTTAAATTCTTTTTTCAGATGGGCCTGGTTTTAAATAAGTGTTTTAAATTCTTTTTTCAGGTGTGGCTCAAGTGTAAAGCACTTTACTGGTATGCATGAGATGTGCGCTTGATCCCCAGTACCACAAAAAGTTTTAAAAGTTTTATTATAATAATGATAATAATAATTATTATTATAGCGGGTAGGGCATTTGTCTTGCATGCGTCCAACCGGGGTTCAATTTCTCCATCCCTCTCGGAGAGCCCGGCAAGCTATTGAGAGTATCCTGCCCACACAGCAAAGCCTGGCAAGCTACTTGTGGCATATTCAATATGCCAAAAACAGTATCAACAAGTCTCACAATGGAGACGTTGCTGGTGCCCACTTGAGCAAATCGATCAACAACGGGATGACAGTGCTACAGTGTAGTGCTAACCATTTTCCATAAAATTGTAGAGGGAAGTATATATATATGCCTCCCGGAGAGTTCGGCAAGCTACTGAGAGTATCCCACCCACACCGCTGAGCCTGGCAAGCTCCCTGTGGTGTATTTGATATGCCAAAAATAGTAACAATAACAGGCTTCATTCCTCTGACCCTGAAAAAGCCTCCAATCATTGGGATAGACCAGTAAGAAGAGTCTGCTAAAATCTCAGGACTGGATAAATGGAGATGTTACTGGTGCCAGCTCAAGTAAATCGATGAACAACAGGATGACAGTGATGGCAGTGACAGTGACAATAAATAGAAAAGAAATAGAAAAAGAAATACTGGAAGTAGAAAAATCATACAACATTATTTCCACTATTATGTATTCAAATAAATTGAGAACTTTTAAAAATCAAGAACTGAAGTTTCAACAGTTAATGTAAAATTTTGTACATATATACATATATATATATATATATATATATAGAGAGAGAGAGAGAGAGAGAGAGAGAGAGAAAGAGAGAGAGAGAGAGCCAGGGATATAGCTCCAGAGGCTTGATGCACATTTTGCATGAGAAAGAGAGTCTCTATCCGGACAGTATCTGGTCCTCTGATCACTCCATGAACAAGCCCCCACCACAGAGCCTGGAGTAGACCCTGAGCACCTCCACGTATTGCCCAATGCAAAAGATAAAAAAGAATAATTTTTCTGCTCTCAAGTTATATAAATCCCAATTTACTCATATCAAAGGCCTTTTGAAAGGAAATGAAGAGAGTGAATTGTAAGCAACTATTCAATAGATGTTAACTTGGTCTTAGTTGAAACTACCTGACTTGTTAACAATATGTACTACAGCCTCTGATTTATTATATAAAAATTTCAGCTTAGCATTTACTAGATTGTAACTTTGAGTACATTATATAGATATCTATAACTCTGTTCTTTAATTAAAAAATCAGAAGATTAATAGCAATACCATACAACAATGTTGACTGATTAAATAAATTAATATATAAAATTTAGCTCTGCTTTAATATTTGCAATCAATAAATAAAGCTATGAGAATCTTATAACAAATCAATATTTTTTCAGAAAAAGATGTGATGTTTCCAACTAGGAATATTGTCCTGATTTTTTAATTTAACTCATATATATGTTTACATTTTTTGAATGGCAAGTCAGTTTCTTTTAAAGTTATTCTATCAGTTTATCACATGTATTATGAAGAATCAAACATAACAAGTCAAACTTTTGAGTACATACTCAATACATATCTTTACATTTCTCAGATTACACAAGTAATTCACTTCACTTGTATCACCTGTCATTTTGTTATTCATCGATTTGCTCCATCGGGTGCCAGTAATATCTCCATTTGTCCCTGTTGTGTGCTAGTGTAGCCCAGTGGTTTCTGCTCAATTCAGGAAAACGAAGAGCCTCAAACCATTTATTCAGGGTCTTGGTGAAGAAGTCTGACCATCTTGTATGTGGGCAGCCACTCGGTCTTTTAATGTTCTGTGGAATCCAGTCGGTAACAGCTCTAGTCCAGTGGTCATCTCTGAATCACATTATGTGTCCAGCCCATCTGATTTTTGACACCTTGGCAAATGAGACAGCAACCCCTATTCTTGACCATCAACGGAGGTCAGAACTCCGGATTTATTCGCTCACTTGAGTGAACCAGGTCTTTGAGGCGTATATTAGTGCAGGAAAAACTGTGGAGTTGAAAAGATGTGCCCGGAGCTGGAGCTTCTTTCTCCTCTTAACTATTTATTTGATGCCCATAATTAATTACTATTATCTACTCAATTATTCTTAATTAATAATTAATTAACTAATCACCTAATTATTACAGCTAATTAGTATTATTTTTATCAAATCAGTTTCAACATCTTAACCTATCAACATGGAACATTTATTGAATTAAAACTATAAAAAATACTTACTGACCTTCACAGCATTATATTTATTGTAATAAACTAGATATAGTTTTTACCTATAGTTTATACTACAGCACAGTAATCAAATACATTTGATTTGCAGGCAGCTGACCTCAGCCCTCCCTGCTCTCTTGAGCATACCAGCGTGATCCATAGCACAAACCAGGCATACCTACTGAACAAAGCTAGAGTAGCCCCCAAACCAAAGCTAAAATAAAGATGTTAGGAATAACTATTTACTGAGTTATCCTATAATTATCAACATATAACCTTTATAATACAAGTATCAAAGATAATACAAAGTGAGAGATTAGAGATAAGTGTAATGACCAATTTTGTTATTTGATTTTGTATTCTAGTATTTTTGAATCATAATCTGGATGCTCTTTATACTGGTTTTATTACTTTTTAACAACTATTACAGCTGTAAAAATGATATATATGTATATATATATATAGCAACATTTTAAGTTTCAAACTCCTGAAACTTGTAACCGCTTAAAATTTCTGATATTAAAAAATTATCAATCAAGTAAAGAAAAAATAAATGTATAAGATTAGAGGTTAAATATATTTTAATGGGGCATTGTCATTCTTCTAATAAATGCTGACCAAATTATATTCTAATATGCTTTAGTATAAGTGAGATATAGAAATACCATGCCTTTAACAGTATATTAACTTCTGAAATAGCACATTTGTAGAGAAAATTTGAGAGTCATTTCAAATCATCAATCACTAACAAGAAAATAACATGCTTATAATTTTTATATTGATTTCATTGTAAAATTGTTTTACTTCTATCATTTTAATTTAAAATACATAATCATGTTTCTATGTCTTTTTTTAAATATTCACAGTATAATTTATTGTTAACATGCATTAAAAACCATGTATTAATTTTTTTTGACATTATTTTATTTTATTTTATTTTATTTTATTTATTTATTTATTTTTTGCTTTTTGGGTCACACCTGGCGATGCACAGGGGTTACTCCTGGCTCTGCACTCAGGAATTACCCCTGGCCGTGCTCAGGGGACCATATGGGATGCTGGGATTTGAACCCGGGTCGGCTGCGTGCAAGGCAAACGCCCCACCCGCTGTGCTATCTCTCCAGCCCCCCATGTATTAATTTTATATGTCCATTTTAGTTACAAATCTCTTTGAACATGGACATGAATTAATTGAATAGCGTGACAGAATAATCTAGAAAGGAATAAAGTAGGCAATAAAATAGAAGAAAGAGAATAGCCTCAAAGAAATATCTCTGAGGATGTACCCTGGATATGCACCCAGGATTTATAAAAGAAATTCCATGGAAACATCCTTCTCTTCCCTAGCTCCATTATCTTATCACCTTGCATGCCTTAAAAAATGTTGAGTGTTAGTGTTGAGTGCACACCCATTGCCCTAGTATTCAGAGTACATATGTAAAAATGACTGATTTTGTGATTGGGTTTTGAACTCCCAGTTTACTTGAACTTCTTTCTTAAAAAGGCCCTATACCTCATATTCTTTACTCTTCCTTTACTTCTCTCAAATGTTTTTACATAAGTAATAAAAATAGTGCTCACCCCTCCAACCCCTTAAACATGTGAAGAAACCATAAGGAAATCCAAGAACAATTTCAGGCAATAAAGATAGTATAGCTCTTAAAGAAAAAATCTGTCAGAAGGAAAACACCACAAATATAAGGCAAGTGATTGATTAGATCCAAACTGAGTATAGAAGAGACCTAATACTAAAAATAAGGGACACAAATTAAAATTATGATAAAGCATTATAGAGGGATGCACTTCATAAAATATTACACAGGTGACAATAAACAATCGTGTTTATATGTGTGTATGTGTTTTAAATTACATAACAATAAAGACAAGCATTAGGTATGAAGTTAGGACTGTTACTTGTTTTTACCACTATTTTCTCTACATAAACCTCTATGTAAAAATTCCAGTAATTATCTTAATGAAAATAGAATTTCGAGAACACTTGAAATGGTAGTATAATTATAAATAGGAACTGATTTAGCGTTTTAATATAGCATAAAACTATAATATTATTTTAGTAGTATGGTTATATATATAGCTAATTCGTGTTAATATAGTATGATAGTATAAAATGTAGCATATAAACACATCATATTACTGTCTTAGAAATCAAAATTTATAAAGCAAGATGCATTAATAAAAACATAAAATAAAACATATTACCTTTTAATTTCTTTGGAATGCTAATTAAAGCACTTATATCAACTCTCAAAAATACATTTTGCAGCAAGCTGACCAGTAGAAAATTGGGGGAGAGGGAGGGAGAGAGAGAGAGGGTGGGAGGGTGGGAGGGAGAGAGAGAGAGAGAGAGAGAGAGAGAGAGAGAGAGAGAGAGAGAGATTCACAAAACACCAAACAGAACTTTTTTTCTTGGTTCCAAACTTATGAGCCAAAGTAGGTAAATAGATCTGAGGCAGTGTGTTCAAATAGAAAATAAGGGAACAATAATATATATATGCATATATGCATATATATATTTATATATATTTGTATATATATTTGGTATATATATATACATACATATATATATATACCAAAACTCACATCACCAAACTTTAACAACATGCTAGTGATATCCTATAGAATGTCTTAATGGCTCCTGCAAAATAGAACAATCTTCACACTGTTTCCTACATGAACACTTTTTTGTAAGCATGTTCACCAGTTCTTTATAGTAGACAATACAAAATATATTATTTCGTTTGTATTTTGGGACAGGGATTGGGGCTTGGGATGGAAACATCTCAAATTCGGTGGTGGGAAGGTGCAATGGTGGTGGGATTGGTGTTTGAATATTAAATGTAATCAAATATTGTGAACTAACTTATAAAATAAAAAAATTAAAAAGATTTGGGTGAGAATAAAAAGTAAAGAAAAAAGAGAGAGAATAAAAGGAAAATAATTATATGATGAAAGAAAAAAGAAAGAAAGAAAGAAGGAAAAGAATAAAGAAGAAAAGAAAACAAGGGACCAGCTAAAGACTTCGGCGATGTTATCAAGAGGTCACCCTGGAGTGCCTTGCTGTAGTACAGTGGTAGTACAGTGTTTGCTTTGCACAGTGCAGACCTGGGTTTGATCTCCAATATCCCATAAGCTTCCCTAAGCACGGCCAGGGATAATTCCTGACTGCAGAGTCAGGAATAACCCCTAAACATTACTTTAGGCAGGGGGTTCCCAAATGAAATTATGAGATAATGTCCGTGTCAAAATAATTTTATGTCAGTTGTTGTACCTCTTCTCTCCCCAGCTCACAAGAATTTACTTAAATCTCTTTGAACCTCACTATCTAAAGAAAATACAAAATTCTACTGGCAAGAACAAAGTTGGGCACATAAATATCATGGTTAGTAGTATAAGTCTAAGATTAATTTTTATATTTTCCATATGTGGTACCAAAAAATGAAACATATGAACTAAATAAAGAAAAAAAAAGAAAGAAATTTTAGACTGTAATGTCAAATAGTAAGCATTAAAAGACCATGAGAATAGGGTGTGTAAAAAGTTAAGATAGGTCAGTTTTATGATTAATGATATAACTGGGTTTTTAGTGATAGACCTAACATAGTACAAAAGAATGTTGACAAAATATATGTAACTTAAGCTTATCAGGGCATAATATAAGAAAAGAGAAACATTAAGTTATAAACATACTTTAAATATTTCTTAACTGAATTTTATTTTTTCAACAACAATATTAACTGAAAAAAAGTGTGCATGTGTGCGTCCATGCACAATTGTGTGTGTGTGAACATGGTGTGATGGTTTTATATTAAAAAGAGACTTCATTGGTTGACAAAATTATAGCTACTGTTGACATTCTGACAGGAAAATCTCCCTGAAAGTGACAGTTGCAAGCCAATTAGGGAAATTTAATTCTGGATGTAGATTAAAACTACTGTCAAATTTATTAGCAGCTTTGTAAAGTTATTTTTTTTTATTTGTACCATTACACAAAGAACTTCACATACTATGTGTGAGTGAATTACTAAGTTTGGGTTTCTTTTAATTTATTTATGCACATACATAAAAACACACATGCCCACCTAACTGCATACATAAATTAATACTTATTTACATGAATAACAATAGCAGATTGCAAGCACATTTGGTGGTTTCAGCTTTTGTATTATTTTGGAAATTTCATACATTATGTTATAAGTAGATAAGTTTTGGGCTAATAACACTTTATCTTCAGATATTAATGTATTCTGAATTTGTTGTTTCTTCTCCAGGTATTTAAGATATGCATTTAAGTTGCTCATTTGGGCTATATCCTCTTTCCTAATGTAGGCCTATGGGCTATTGCTATGAATAGCCCAATTAGTATAGTTTTTGATATTTTCCATAAATTCTAATAGTTTGTTTTTTCTTCAGTATCTTTGAAAATATATATTTCTTACTTTATTTCCACTTTGATACCAGAGAAATGTACCCTGTTTGATACTTTGATATTTACCAAAATGCCATTCAGCCTCCAGTTATAGACATTTTCCACATCTTCTAATAGAGTTACTTTTTATCTTTGTGTCATAGTGGTTTGATAGGACACTTGGCATAGCTTTTATATTTAAAAAAATATGAAATTTGATTCATAAGCTAGTATGTGATTTAACATTTTTAAGTTAATTTTAAATATAAAACTCACTGTACATTTATTTTTCATTTTGTTTATTACATATATTCTCATATACTATGTGAAAACTATCTGACAATGATTTATGTAATCTATATAAATTTAAGACCCAATTCTAAAGAAGTAACTAGCACACAGTAGCACTTAACAGATATTGTTGAATAAACACCTTACATTTAAATCATATATTTAAAATTGGACACAATTAACTTACAGATATAAAATACCAGTTTTGAAAAGTATTACATCATATAAGATTAATTTCCATATCCATTATTTATTAACAATAATACTTAACTTTAATAGCTAGTGTGAGTTTTCAATGATATACTACATTGTAATGTACTTTTTAATTCTTCATATTAATTCTTCAAAACAACCATATTTTGGTTTATGTTATTGATGAAATCAGAAAAAACATAACATTTTATATAATCACTCATCCTCATTCTTTTCATAACTTCTAGTGATGGGAATATATTATTACAACACGTTTTTCTGAGCTCTGCTTTTGTGCTTCAGTCTAGATATTTGCTTTTTTAAAAACTGTTTTGATTTCTTCGAAAGCTCTATATTATTAGTTAGCGTCTTTATTTTTGTGTATTATTCTTAAAACTAATGTTTAAGGGGCATTCTCCATCTTGGAGGTTTACCCACATCTCACCACAGATGTATAATTCCCTTTTTTTCAATTCATGTGACAATCTCATTTTTGAGCTTTCGCACATCTCAACTTGAGATGTGTACACCCAACTTTCTTCCCTTCAGAGAAGTCTATGTTATCTATTGAAGATAGCATTTCTCTTTCCTTGTACTTCTTAACTCAGAATAAAAGCTAGAAAAGATGCAAAGGAAATTTAGTTTAATAAAATATGCAACAGTTCCAGGAAAAAAAACATTTTTCTATTCTTATATAGAATTCTCATAATAAAATATAATGGTGTAGTTACAAAAATATAATTTCTGGCAATTGCTGTATCTACAATATATTCACATTTTTTTGTTTTTCTTGCACTTTATTTTCGCCATTCCATCAAGATCTTTAAATTTTCCATAGGGTTGAATCTTGAAATATTCTAAATGTCAATTTATTTGAATTGAATTAGAATTGCTTTCTGGAAACTTATTCCTTATCCTTATTTCTAAAAGCAGCTCTTTTCTTTACCACAAAGACAATCAGATATGTTGACATCTCTGTATCCATTATATTATTTGATAAAATATTTAGAATGTAACTTTCAATTTTCTGGAAAGAAATTTGATTTGTTTTTGTTTAGAGGTATCCATATTTAGTGGTGCTCAGGGCTAATTACTAGCTCTGTGCACAAAGATCACTTCTTGCAGTTCTTGAGGGACTACATATAGTACCAGGTTTGAACCCAGGTTTGCCAATTGTAAGAAAAGCATCCTACGGGGTTGGAGCAATAGCACAGTGGGTAGGGCCTTTGTATTGCATGCGGCCGATCCGGTTTGATCCCCAGCATCCCATATGGTCCTGTGAGCACTGCCAGGCGTAATTCCTGAGTGCATGAGCCAGGAGTAATCCCTGTGCATCGTCTGGTGCTACCCACAAAGCCAAAAAAATATAAAGCAGCCTACCAACTGTATTTTCTTTCTGATCCCCTCCCTTTATTTATTTTTAAATATAATATATATATTATATTTAATATATATATTATATATATATATATATATATATATATATATATATATTTGCCCTAATGCCTGGCTGTCTTCCCCGGGGCCCCTCGGAGGAGATGTGCTCCAGCTTCCCTCCCCACCCCGAGCAGAGCTCCTGGCAGCCAAGACCACTGGAACATAGCCAGAGCCATGCTCAAGGCCCCTCTCCACACATTTGGACAGGCTTCACGCATGAAAGTACTGGCAGAGGAACCCAGGTGTGTATAATCCTATCAACAACCAACATCCAGAGACTTAAAAGCAAGCTCCCAGAAGTGTGCGGCGCGTGATATCTTTTAACCACTTTTCCCTCTGGGAGAAACTCACAAGCTATTGAGAGTTTCCTGCCCACATGGGGCACCCTCAAAAGCTTCCCATGGTGTATCCATATGCCAAAGACAGTAACCAGCTGAATCTCATTCCCCTGACTCTGAAAGAGCCTCCAACGAGGCATTGTTGGGAAGGCGAGAAGAGAGAGGCTTCTAAAATCTCAGGGGTAGGAAGAATGTAGAGGTTACTGAGACCGCTCGAGCCACTTAATGATCAACAGGATTTTGTGACTTGTGATTTAATATATATTTAGTTTCCCATATAGTGCAATAACCTAATAGTATGGTAAACTATAAAAATAAAATGTGATATACTCCAGAGAGATAGTATAATTTCTATGGCACTTACCCAGCTTGTGGCTGACAAGGGTTTGATCCCTGGTACCACATATGATTTTCTGATCACTGCTAATCGCTGAATACAGCAAGATATAATCTAAAACCCAAAATAATAATAACAATAATTTTAAAAGCAACATATTGTATTAACTTAATCAATGGCAATTTGTTAAAATGTTAAGGAGAATTTTTAGAATTTCTGGAAATGAGCTAGTGTCAAGAAAAAATAACATAAAAGAAAGCAAACTTCATCACTAAAATAAAAACATTCAGTGAAGATATTTTGGAAGCCTTTTATTTTGCTAGGTAGTTACAAAAACTGTGAACCTTACATGCTTTTGATTCAAAAGCACATCAAAATGATTATCTTCAGTAGGAATAATATCCTGGCCATGTTATCTCTGCTGAAAGAATAAAAACTGTCAGAATGCACTTTTACAGAACAGGGGAACAATAAAACCTGCTAAAATAGTGTCAATAAGATACATATGATCTGATCATTTAAAAGAAAAACTTCAGGAAATAATGTTTTTCTTAGTAAAAATATCACTTAATTATGCTATAATTAATATTTAATTGAAAAAAAATTCACTGGAAACTTGACAGGAAAAAAGATGCATTTAAATTTACTCACCTTGCTCTCATTCATGATACTGTTTATCTTAATTTATCTTTGTTGTTTACCGATATGCTTCAGTTATAATAGAAGGTCAAACTGTCCTCCGCAGGGCATTTCAATCCCTGGCAACAATTTTTATTTGCTGGTCATAAAAGTACTTTAGATTTCTGTATTGTTATTTTATGTAATAATGTCAAGGACAAGCATCCTGAAGCATGTCTAATAACACTAAGATTCACTTTATTTCTACTACATTCAGTCTCCCATTAAATTGAAAGATAAGTAAACAATTCTTTAACTTAGTAGATGGTATTAGATTTTCTTCAAAAGGTTTTGTTTTTGTCTTGTGATTGTCCTCATTCTTCTTAGTTTGAAGGTCTGTGCCCAAAATAAAAGGAGTCATACATAAAAACCTTGTGGTAGCAAAGTTCTGCGTTTTCTATGCTATATTATTCCAGATTCTATAAAAAACAGATACATATTAATTCTAAACTTATCTGTGCATTAAATAAGAAAATGTTTAGTGATTTGGGGTATATAATTGGTATGCTGTATTCTTGATAACAATATTTCCAATTGTGTGAAGAACTTTAAAAAGTTATTTCAGAAGAATACATTCATTTTATTGGATATAATTATATATCCATATAAGTTACCCATTAGCACTTAAGCCAAAAGTGTCTATTACTGTGTTATTGAAAAGATATCAATAAACTTTAGCATTATTTAATAAAATTTCATACTTGCCTAATTTTTTTGAGAAATATGTTAATAAATATTTCATTAAACAGCATTTTGAGAAACTTTCAGCTTTTGATGTTTTATTTTGAAATACTGCTTTTATGTGGTATTTATTTTATATACAAAAGTTGTTCAATTTTAACTTTTCAGAATCTAATAGATCTATTATCTACTCATTATAGTTGATTCAAATTATACATTATTTAGTTTAGAATTACCATTTTCTTATATAGAATCTGCTAGACATTGTCTTCAAGTTTTTAAAATTTTAATGTTGATCCCTGTATTTACCTGTAGTAGTAATCACTGTTATCTAATCTGTCACTTCTTCAATCCCTTAACTATAAAATGAACAATAGAAATTGTTCTGAGGGGAAAAAATATCAGAAAATGTGTACAAAGAACTTAGATAATTCCTTGTCCATAGCAACTATTCAATAAATGAGAAATATTTTTTGTAGTTAAATTTTATTGGACTGGAGTGATAGCTCAGCGGGTAAGGCCTTTGCCTTGCATGAGGCTGACCTTGGTTTGATTCCTCCGTCCCTCTTGGAAGCCCAGCAGAGCCTGGCATATTGAATACCTGTGGAATATTTGATATGCCAAAAAAAAAAAACAGTAACAACAAGTCTCACAATGGAGATTTTACTCTTGTGTGCTTGAGCAAATCAATGAACAATGGGGACAACAGTGCTACAGTGCTACAGTTAAATTTTGTTACTATTTGAATTGTATAATTTAAGAAGACAAGTATGGCTAAGAAGATAGCATTGGGTTAAGTGACATGATTATATGTGGTTGAAACAGGTTTAATCTTTAGGGTTCCTGACTACCACAGAAATATTTCCTGAGCACAGAATGAGAATAGAGCTCTTAGCTCTGTTGGGGATGTCCCCTAAACAAAGGTAAATATACATCCACAATTATATATATACGTATTCATAGTTTTTCAGTACTTTTAACAATGTTATTCTTATTCTAGGACAATTAAATTAGAAATTTGATTTCAGATTAAATATCACTCTTATGACCTTTAATGGGTGAGTTATGTACATAAAAGTTTGTGTACATAAAAAAGTTACGCACATAAAAAGGAATACTACTCAACTATAAAATAAATGAGATTCTGCAATTTGCATAACTTGAATGGAATATGTTTAAAATAACACAGTGAGTGAATACATCAGATGGAGTAAGGTCAGTGAATTATACTCAAGAAATAGTATGGGTAGATAAAATAAAATGAAACATGATACAGAAAATTTGCTGAGTACTCATGGGTGCATGTAGGAATTAACAGAATCTAAGTTCAAACCCTATCAGCACATGGCCCCCACATACCACTGGCTCAAGAACTGAAACCAGTAAACAAAACAAAATCTTTAAAACTATTAGAATCAATGTTTGATATTTCATTAGGGAATGTGGAAGGAGAGGTAAGTAAAAGGAGTAAATCTATAGTTTTTAAAAAAGGTCACCTGTCATGGTGAAAATAAAATAGAACTGTGGGAGCAAAATTAATAGCATACTAGATTTTCATTTAAAAGTCTACAGCTGAAACATTTTATAATGATAAATATAATTTCCACAATAAAAACAAATAATCCTAACAAAAAAGATGAAAAAGTGATGAAAAAGATAGATCTTAATTCTGGAGCATATGCCTTTTTTTGCAGTAATTTTTTGAGTCTGATCAGGGACATGGGTGGCATCCTAAGTCACTGTCATCCCATTGATCATTGATTTTTCTCAAGCAGACCCAGTAACATCTCCATTCGTCCTAGCCCTAGATTTTAGCAGCCTCTCTTTACTTGTCCTTCTCAACAGTGCCTTATTAGAGGCTCTTTCACAGTCAGGAGAATGAGACCCATCACTGTTACTGTATTTGGCATATGAATACGCCATGGGAAGCTTGCCAGGCTTCCCATGTGGGCTAGAAGCTCTCGGTAGCTTGCAAGATTCTCTGAGAGGGAGAACTAGGCTATAAGAGACTCAACCCACCCCCTCCAAGGGGCCCTGGTGAAGACAGCCAGATTCGGGGGCAGGAGACTCTGTGTCGCTCTCTTCTGGGAGCTTGGCATCCTAAGCACCATAGGATATTTCTCTGGTGGTCCCTAACATTTCTGTGTCTGAAGATCAATCACCAGGTTTGAGTACAAAACAACCAGGTCAGTATTATCAATACAAGTATCATACAGAATGATCTTCAGTCCCTCAAGTGCCTCTGAAGACCCCTTCTTTAACAATATTTTGGTTGTGGGTATTGCTATTAGTAATTAAGGTAATGTCTTTTACAAATTTTTGAATGGATAGAAGAATCACTACATTTCCTATATGCTTTCTGTTGCTTCTACTGTATTCTCAGTCAAGGCAACTCCATTTTTCTTAAACTATCTGAAGTAAAAATATCAGATGAATTTCTGTGAACAAAGCTATTGTTTTGAAACAGGAATGGGCTATTTTTAAGAGATGAGACAGGGAAAACATAGGTTATCTCTGTTAGCTTTGCTCAAAGAAAAAGTAGTTTATATCACATATGAATGAGAAGTGGTAGTTTTAGAACTGGAGTAAGGATGTTCTTTATGTTAGGTTGCTAACACAAATACTAGAAAATTAAGTCTATCTTTCTTAATGATTATAATGCCAAGAACTTGAGAAATATACATATGTGTTATAAATGACAAATACATTACTATTATTGTTGTTGATTTTAGGGTCGCACCTTACTTTGCTGAGGTTTTACTTCTAGACATACATCCAGGGATCAAACCTGGTTGTGCATCAGCATCATATGTGGTGCAAGGTTGAAACCTGGGTCAGCTCCATAATCTTTAAAAGTAAAAATTAAACAAAACTAAACAAAAACAAATAGCTTATATTTTTAAAGGAACAGAGAAATACTTATAATAGGAAGTTTACTTTATTGAAATATATTCTATCATAAGTACTTTATCATCTTAAATTAGCATTGGCATGTATAGATTTCTTAAGTAAATGCTCTAAGTAAAAAAAAAAACAATAACATGTAGGAAGCATTGTCTCCTGATGTTTAGACAGAATGAGCGTTTAGGTTATAGTTAGCTGGAAATGTCCAACAACTTTCACAGAAGTCTCAGACAAAGAGCTAAGAACATGTTCTACTTTGTGAAAAACTGCTTCTAGCTATGTTTCTAATATACTATCATTTACATAGACTTATAAGATGATGTTATTTATCTTTATTGGAAAAACGCTTGATAAATATATTTTAAAAGAACATTAGCGCATCTATAAACATTAAGAACAAATACTGATGATTTTTTTGAATTTTAAATCTGAAACTACAAATATGAAAACTTAAGAAAATAAAAGTATGTTTTAGTTTCTGGATAAAATTCACTAAATTTTAGATTTTAGGCGAGGATGAAACTTTTGAAAATTAAGCAGGGATTATCACAAGCCATTTTAATTATTTACATTTTTATTTCAAGCAATAGTTGTCATTTTCGCAAGATTTTGCAGATGAATAGGGGAACCTAAAACGTTCATGAGTATTTTGAATCTCCTTCATACTTCTAAATATAAAACTTCACCCAAAACAAAAAAGAAAACTTCCATAATCAAAGAGTCAAAATAATCTAATTTCATTTCTTTCTCAACTAAAAGTCAAACCTACATGCTTTGAAATGTGGAACTCACCATTCTTTGATTGGCCTCAAAAATCTATTTAACAACTGACAATGTCTCAAGATTTAGAAGGCTATATGTACTCCATATTAGAGTCCATTCCTGTAATAAGCTCAGTCTATCAAAATTTCTTATAAACATAGGTCATAGGTGCATAATTAAATAATTTCTTAAAATAATAAAATTATAATCTTATAATAATTTGGTGTATTTTGTTAGCATCTCAAAATACCCTGACAATATTCCATTTATTGAGGTCAGGGGTAAGAACTACTCATAAATTTGCAAAGTTCAGGCACTACAGTGAAAAAGAAGGAAGCTGAAAAGGGCTTTTGGTTTCATGCCAGAAAATAACTTATCTATTTATTTATTTATTTATTTATTTATTTATTTATTTATTTATTGCTTTTTGTGTCACACCCGGCAATGCACTGGGGTTACCCCTGGCTCTGCACTCAGGAATTACTCCTGGCAGTGCTCAGAGGACCATATGGGATGCTGGTATTTGAACCTGGACTGGACACATGCAAGGCAAACGTTCTACCTGCTATGCTATCGCTCCAGCCCCTCCAGAAAATAGCTAGTTGAAAAGAAAAAATATACTATTATAATGCAGTATAATTTTAATCAACCATATAATTTTTCACCATTTAAGTACTGGCCAAAATAAGGATCTACAAGTCTAGGATTCCTCTTAATAAAATATGCCCACAAAAGTGAGAAAACAAATAACAGACACTAAATATTTTATAAGGGTTCCCAATTACTTTTGAAGTTGCAAGAAACTATTTTAGAAAATTATCTTTATTTATGATTCAGACATAGAATATATACTTCAACCAATATGTAAACTAGGCATGACATACTTGGAACACCTGATAAAATGTAAAAAGTCATACAAGCTTTCTTTAATGAGAAAGACCTTAACAGACTGATTTTTTTATACATGAAGTGTTTTAGAATGTCACACAATAACATTTAATTTTTTATCTAAAAATGTTAGATATACCTGTAATCTTTTGGTACTCGAGCATATTTAGCACATCTTAGCTACTAATAAAAAGATACAAATAACATTTAATATAATGGCTGAATTTGACTTATGTTCTCTCTTGAGCAAGTATCTTACTTGCTTGTTTATCTCTATGCTTCTTCGTTTGTCTATTTTCATTCTTGGAGAAGGCCATATGCTCTCACAAACACACATTGCTCTCTTTCTCTCTTTACCGTTTCCTAAATGAGTTTATAAATTTCAATAAAGATTGTCTTGCTTCTCACACACAAGCACACACACATACACTCACACAAACACACACTCACATACTTACACTCACTCTCACAAACACATTATTGACCTATAATAACTGGAAATAAATATAGAAACATCTTGATAATTTCAAAATGATATGTGAATCATGAATTTTCACTGTCATCATAAATTGGCAACATTTTCAAAATTAGAAATTCACTTAGCTTGTACTCAAGATTTTCAGAGGAAAATAAGTGTCCTTAATAATTATATTTGACATATAAAAATGTAGTTATCAGTTGATATTTTATCTCCAAACCCTGTGTTAATGATTGTTTTAAACTCACATTTATAGATGGTAGCAATGTATTTCATATAGGTTTTCTCCATAAAAACAAATGAGTCTAAAAATTAATGTGTCTATTATGCGCACATATTAAAAATAATATTTAAAAATTATATCATTGATTTTATTGAAGTTATTTAGCAATGTCAAAGGTCATTTTAATGTACTATAAGTTCTTTGTGTCTGTCGCTAAATAATAGTTTATAACCAAATAAAGTCACTGAGCTGTATACAATCATATTATCTAATGTGTTTGAAATGCTTTAACTCATGCTTCCAGGGAGCTAAATAAAAATGTGTCCTCATCATAGCAGTAATAAACACAGGCAATTATGCATAATTATAAAGATTAAGTTCTAATTAAGGCTCAATTTCAATAATACCCCTATCCACAATTTTTTCAACGTTTTGGTGACATGAAAGAAGATCAAGGTAATTCAAGATAGTTATCTCTATTATCTCTGAAGATAAAATAAGTTTGATTAGGAAGTTCCCCATTTATTCTAGTTTTTAGCTCTGTGACTTGTTGAAGTTAATGTGCATATTTATATTAGCATTTTCACTATTATCTCCAATAGCATTTCAGAGCAAGGAAACAGATTTTATAATACAAAACTACTATGTGTTACTTGAAAATATGCAAAAGTATCTATTGTCAGTTTGCTTTTGCCTATAAAACTATACTTGAAGTATCACTTATAATGTTGTCTAGCAGATTTTAATTTTTTCTCCTTACTTGATTTTATTTTTTCAGAATAGTAATAAAATATCTTTGTTTTTATATTGCTAATTAAAATAAGAGACAACATAAGAATATGTAATGTGGATAATTATATTAATACAGAGGAGAGTTAATGAAATTATGCTCTGTAGTACTGTAGCACTGTCATTTTGTTCTTCAGCGATTTGCTCTAGCGGGCACCAGTAATGTCTCCATTGTGAGACTGGTTACTGTTATTGACATATCAAATGTGCCACAGTTAGCTTGACAGGCTCTGTGGGAGGGATATTCTCGATAACTTGCCAGATTCTCCAAGAGGGACAGAGGAATCGAACTCAGGTCGGCTGCGTACAAAGCAAACGCCACTGTGCTATTGCTCCAGTCCTCCTTGCTTTTTGTAAACATAAGTGCAGATTAATATCATTGATAAATATATTCTTTAAAAATGACTAAACAATGATCATACATTCACATACAAAATATTCCATAAATATTTCTTATCTACTATGCATTTTATGGACTGGAGCAATAGCACAGTGGGTGTAGGGCATTTGCCTTGCATAGAGCTGACCCGGGATTGATTCCTCCGCCCCTCTTGGAGAGCCCAGCAAACTACTGAGAGTATCTCGCCCACACAGCAGAGCCTGGCAAGCTATCCGTGGCGTATTTATATGCCAAAAACAGTAACAACATGTCTCACAATAGAGATGTTACTGGTGCCCGCTTGAGCAAATCGATGAGCAAAGGGATGACAGTGATATAGTGACAGTGTTCTGCATATGTGGCAGGAGTCAGGATGGCTGAGTGGTTTAAGGCACTGCATTCAGGTTGCAGTCTCCCCTCGAGGCGTGTGTTCAAATCCCAATTCTGGCAGTGTAGTGATTTTTTTGCGGGGGCTGGAGCGACAGCCAAGCGTGTAGGGCATTTGTCTTGCATGCCAATCCGGGTTCAATACCTCCGCCCCTCTCAGAGAGCCCAGCAAGCTACTGAGAGTATCTCGACCCAAAAGCAGAGCCTGGCAAGCCACGTGTGCTATATTCAATATGCCACAAACAGTCACAACAAGTCTCACAATGGAGACAGTACTGGTGCCCACTCGAGCAAATTTATGAGCAACGGGACAACAGCGACAGTGATCCGTATATGAATATTTTAATTTCTATGTGCACATAAAATTTTTATCATAGCAATAAAGCGGAGTTTAAAAGAGTATAGTAGGGGCTGGAGCGATAGCACCGCGGGTAGGGCGTTTGCCTTGCACGCGGCCGACCCGGGTTCGATTCCCAGCATCCCATATGGTCCCCTGAGCACCGCCAGGGAGTGATTCCTGAGTGCAGAGCCAGGAGTAACCCCTGTGCACCGCCAGGTGTGACCCAAAAAAAAAAATAAAAGAGTATAGTATATTAGCAATGGTATTTTCTACATAGATTGAATCAAACTTCAAATCATAATTTAGGGTATCTAAAGAAGAAGACAAATTTAATGTTGTTAAACTCTCTGCTTCCATTCTATAAGTAGACCTAAAAATGTTATTTTTGAAGTACTTCCTTACTATAAAAGTTATTTTCTGGTCTGTATCTTATCATTTTTTCACTCCACCTTCTCAAATGTTATTTTCTTACAATATTTATTCTACCTTCTCAATCACATTTGCATAAATGTATCAGCATAAAATATCACCAATAAAAGTAAACTAAGAAGCTCAGGGTAAAATATAAAGAGTAAAGTATTTAAATCAGAGAATGGAAGGGAATAACAGCTATTTTCATTTACCCACATTAAGAAACATGTCTTCTTCAATAATCTGCTATTTGTTAGTTAAAAATAGTAAGGTGAGCTGTATTAACTTTAAGAATTGTTTTATTTTTCATGAATTCATATTGACAAGTAACAAATGAGAAGTAATATATTTTATCTCACTGAAGACATTTTTTCATTTTTTTTTCTTTTTTGGATTTTTGGGTCACACCCAAAATCACTCCTGCCAGTGCTCGGGGGTAGCATATGGGATGCCAGGAATTGAACTAGGATCAGCCGCGTCCAGGCGAATGTCTGACCTGCTGTCCTATCACTCCAGTCCCCAATGACATTTTTAAGTGTAAAATGTGTTTACCACTCACTGCAAACAACACCAAGATGACATTAAAAACTAAACATTTACAGTATAAAAGATGCCCCAATGAATAAATTTTCTAACATGGCACCTGAATGCACTGTAGCACTGTCGTCCTATTGTTCATCGATTTGCTCCAGTGGGCACCACTAACGTCTCCATTGTGAGACTTGTTACTGCTTTTGGCATATCAAATACACCACGGGAAGCTTGCCAGGCTCTGTCGAGCGGGCCAGATACTCCCAGTAGCTTGTTGTGCTCTCCCGAGAGGGATGGAGGAATCAAACCCAGGTCGGTTGCATGCAAGACAGACACCCTACCCGCTGTTCCAGTCTGGCACCTGAAAAGACTTAAAAAATAATATATGCCAATTATTATCAAATGGCAGGCCTGGTTACAAAGTCAATTCTTTTTCTAATTGTATACCTGACCGATATTTTAAGATAATAGAAATAGATGAAAAAATAGTCAATCCCCAGTGGATACAAACTCTGAAATACTGACAACCCAAAGTGAACTTTGGTGATAAAAAGGAGAGTTGGGGTAGTATTGAGGTCATGAATGTGTGTGAACAAATTTTGCGACAGCATGGAGAATTGCTGACAGTCATAACGGGAATGGTGAAGCAGCTTTGTAAATAGAAAACAATAATGTAGAGAATGTTGTAAACCACATAATCTCAATGCAAACATATTTCTTTTTTAAAGAAGTAAATCAAGCCTTCTATAAACTAATTCATGTAGAAAGTAGTTAGCAATTCATTCACTTCATGTAATTTAGGGATGGCAAATAATTTAGGTTATCATTTACCATCTGAATAGCTCATTCTCATACCAGATAGAGCATCATTTAGCATTTTAGCTAAAACCTGGCAGCAGAGGGGCATACATGTACTGATCTCTCAGAGGCAGTTGCTAATTCACAGTGACTTTGTGACCATGGTAACGTAGATTTCTCTGGGTGGTACTCTCTAAAATTTGAAATGTGCTTCAGTGTTTGTGAGTAAAAGAAGACACTGAAAATGAGTATTAGGATTTTTCATCAGAATGAAGTTACTTAATTTGGTAAAGAGGCATATCTAAGAGTTACTGTTTTCTAATTAGCTTCTCTAACAAATAACCTGCAACAAGTAAATATCAGGTAAAGGATTTTCTGTTACATTTAGTGTATTTTCCATTTCTTCCCTTAGTTCTGTAGCCCTGATACTTAACATCTGGAAGGATAGCAGAGTTAAATTTAGGAGATGAACTATACTAAAAGTTTGGCTAAATACTTTGATTTTGTACTCGTGATTAAATTTTCATTTTAGTCACATTATATTGCATATATGTGCATATATATTCATGCTTAGATCAGTTTATTTAGTTTCATATGAAACCATAAAAATACTATTATGCTTTTAAATTTGAAGATTTTTCAAAGTTAAGACCAAGAATCTTACTGTTACTTGAAAAAGATGCTGTATAAATGGCAACAGTTTACACAATACTACACATTGATCTTGTACAAAATTCAGATTGTATTCATTTTAACATTGGCTCTCAAAGAAACTAGAATTACTTCATAACTTCTATAAGTAAGTGAATTCAAAGATACACCATATAGAAGATCTTTGCTTAGCTATTTTGTCCCTGAACAGATAATTATTTTAATGTGTAATGAATTATAAAATAGTCATTTGATTACTTTTTGTTACTCTCACTAGATATATAGGAATTTTTGCTTATAAACATATTTCTATCCATCATAAATCTTTCTTTATAAATGTGTTTGTAGTTATTTTTTCAAGTATCTATTATTATTTAAAAATCCATGAAAATTATTAATGTCGAATCTACATACAAACTTAATCTATAATAACAGATAAAACTATTTCTTATAATTTAAAGAATTGAATATTGCAATTTTTAAAATATTTGTGGATGAAAAATAATTAGATTCATGCTATTGATTAATTGTTATCATTATAGTAATGAAATAACCATTGAAGAATCTATTATATTTTTATTTTATGAAATTATGGAGTAATGTAGATTATCTTTACCACTTGTAAATTATCTCATAATGCAGTGTCATAAATTGGTTATTTGAGCTATATCTTTGATATCATTAGCTGTTTAAGCTTAGCAACATTGCATTAAAGTGGTGAACTATATTTATAAAGAAAAACATACTAAATGTACCTTGGATTAAGGTTTTTGTTTTAGGAAATTACATTTCTTAGGTTATGAGGTTTAGCTGATAGAAAGGTTTTATTTGCTGCACATTTTCAATACGAATATTACAATATCTAATGTTGGAAAATGCATTCTATAAATTCAAATTAGTTCATGTATTCTTAATCTTTTTAAAAGCAGTCATGTGTTTTAGACTAGAGAAGATCTTGTAAATATCTCATACAATATTAGTTAAGTCTTGTGCTTTTTACTTTACTATTTACTTCTTATCTTGGGGCTTATTTGAAGCCAGAAGGGCTGAGCAGCATGATCTCCCGGCCTGTAGCGACTGCTTCTCATTCTGACAAATCAATATAAAATGTGAACCTAAAACCTGATATCATCAACCACATTTCGCAGTTTCACAGCAAGAAATAAGGTGATTTCAAAATCTGGTGCACTGAGCAATAAAATGTTTATTATAATATGTTTTTTCAGCAGAATACTGAATGACTGCTTTCTCATAATCCTCTGGCTTAAATTTGTTGACTTAATTTCTGACATATGCTTATGGAAATGTACTTATGATATAAATCAGCACACAACAACCTGTTTATATGCATAATTCTTGAAAATAAAATGTGTGAACATAGGTAATTCTTTGTCAAATCTTAAACAGAAATACGTTTAATAGATTACTCTTAATGGTTTCGTTGTTTAGCCTACTCTTTTGTTCATCTTTCCTAACATTGATAACTATGTCTCTAGTATAACTGCTTTTAATAAAACTGAACTAAAAAATTTACTATTGTGTTAATTAAATGATCCAAATGTCTTAATTTCAATAAAATAAGGAAGCTATTTGACATAGAGTGGTTTCCATTATCTATAATATTACACTATGTAGTCTGTCCTACTTTGCAAAACTCAATTATGGTAATTAAACTCTGTGAATTCTGACATTATAATAGAAAGTATAGTGGTTGTGACATATTTTAAGCCACATAATCTTCTCTCTAAAACTTTGTGTTTGACATTCTGAGAAGGTGAATGAGTAGCATTGCTGCTTAAATATTAGACTGCATTTCAGTATTGTCGGGGTCCAGCCCCTAAGAATGCAGCCGAGACAGGAGTTCTGAGGGACCAACAGCAGACACACAGCTTGATGGCTGAGGGCTGAAGGCAAGTTTATTCTTTCAGCAGGGGGTTTATATACATAGCTAGTCACGTAGGCACTGTTATCTTAGCCCGAGAAGGTTAGTCACAAATTTACGTGGTATGCGGTTGTGCTTAGGAGGGGAAGGCTCGAGAGATTACAGAGGAGGGTCTGTTTTGTCTCTTGTCTGTTCTCACAGCAGTCAGAAGAATTCCTCCTTCTAACACACTACAAGATGCCCCGTACGTCTGAAGAATTCCTCCTTCAGATATACGCTGGTGACATCTCCTCCAAGGACTCCTCCCGGATTCCATGGGTCAATGTACGCGGGAAGCTTTCCAGATTCCCTGCCAGCTGGCACGTAGGCACAGGGGGTCACAGAAAAGACAGAAAGAAGCAGGCCTCCATATTCTATAGTTCCCTCACATCTCCCCCTTTTTTATTTATTAGTGGCCAGATCTCTTAGGTCTAATTGTAGGCGTTTAGAGGACACAAAAAGAGTCCTTAACCTTCTCAGGATAAGAGTGATTGCCAGACAGAATACAAAACAAAATATTAATAAAACAAGAATTCCAAGCCCAGATCCCAATAGATAATAAATCCAATGGTTAATATTCAAAAATTGGCTTCTAAGTGACTGAACAATAGTTTTAGCATTTATCAACAGGTCGGTATCGAGGTGAGGGGCATTTTGTACATACTTAATTTCCATATGTAATTTAAGTAAATTTAAGGACGAATTTTCATTATGCCAAATACCTTGTAAATGGTTTTTGATTCTATCCCATGAAAATTGCGATTGATTATAAAAGGCTTGTGTGACACAGATATGGTTATATTCATAATGACAGCGCAAATGTTGTAAGGTTTCAAAGCGCTGTAGCTCGTCCCCTAAAATGTTTACTGTGTCAAACAAGGTGTTTAGTTTTTGCTCTATCTTTATTTGTGTTTGTCTCAAGATGTTCTCATTAAAAATACCAAGTCAGATTATTCCCAAGGTTACTTAGAGCACGAGAAGTGTGTACGTGCAGGATGTGTCCTGCTTATCTTGCTGGTAGGTTTTACCTTCAAGGCCCCTCTTTCAAGAGGCCCTCTGCACAGGACTCTCCCAAGCCCCCAGTGCAAGTCATACAAAGTTCATTGTCCCACGCTGGTCTCTAGTCTCTAGTCTATGTGCTCCAAGCAATCCCACTACAGTCCCCCCTTTTTTATTTTATAAGGAACGCGCCTCATTTTCTAATTGCAGTTTCCGAATTCTTTTTGCTGAAGTTTTGGCCATAGTTAGAAGCACCCGGAGACAAACACAACTAACAGCGATTAATACAATCAAGATCAAAACAGCAGAAGCAACACCGATAAGAGAATACAGCCAATGAGAAAATGGGGGAAATCGTTGTTTAAGCGCTTGTACAAATGCCTGAGCTTCTTGGACAAATGTTTCATCTAAGGATGGGGCATTATCAGTTTTTGAATGCTTTGGATAGCCCATAACAGAAAAACATTGAAATAAAAATTTTTGTACTTGTGTTACATTTTCCCCAGGCAGGGGTGCTGCCCAGACATAGCCTGAAAAGGTGTCAACTGCAACATGAACATATTTTAAACGGCCGAAGGAAGGCTCCTGTGTGACATCCATTACATCCTGTAACTTTTCCATTTCAAAAACAATTACACTTTGCTTTTCTACTTTTCACTGATGATATCTCCATACATTATCTTTCTGACTTAAGACATACATCTATAGTCATCCCACAAGTTTAAACTCACTGAAATTGGTACAACATGATCTCACAAGTTTGGACACAAGTTGACAATCATCTTATTTAACATGGCAAAACTACTCTGCAGTCACAAACATTATATCGGTTCTTATAGATTTTCAAAAAGTTTTAAAGATACTCACAACTAAAGTTCTTACAACATATATTAACCTGGAGACATCTTTAGAATTCTGATTTCTAGGAACAATTTTTAAGATTAAAACACTCATAGATTACCATGAAACAGTAAGGATTCTACACTGGTGTACAAAATTCTCTGAAGTTCAGGGTTAGGTTGGTACCGTAAATCCCAGACTAAGTCCTCAGGCCAATTCAGCCTGTGCTTCCCCATTTGGGTTCTGTTTTGCAGAGTCTTCTTTAGATTTTCTTGTGACTTCCAGCTGAGATCTGCTCTAGGCTGAAGTTTGGAGTGTTGGAGTTTCAGGTGGTCTGGAGACTGAGCCAGGAGGATGGATTTTACTCCAGATGAGGCCGTAGCAGGATCCGGAATGGATTAGTAGGTCTGTCATCTGTTAAAATATAAGCAGAGACCTTTCCTCCTACAAGGAGGTTTCCCACCCTTTCTTTTTTACAGAGTTGCAAGAGCCAGATACCTAGAAGAGTTAACAAACTAAATTAGCAAGTCTTATCTGCTGAGCAAAAGTGTGATTAGAATTCACTGTTGAGGTTAGGGAGGGTCTGCATATCCAGTCTGACTGAGGCAGAGCTTGCTGAGCTGGGAATGCAGGGGGATGGGTGGATCCAGGGAAAATCTTTAAAAACTCCCAAAGTGACAACTGAGATTAACCCCTTATAATCCTGAGCTAAGTAGCAATAAAAATTTTAGTTACCAGAAGTCTCAGAGATCAAATAAAACACAGGTACAATAAGTTTTTCAACCAATTTTGCAACTCTAGAAAATTATATTTTAAACTGAAGCATTATTCTTTGAACCTGTTTTCATAGATCACAATTATTTCAACTCACAAGATTCTCTAGGTCAAATAATTCTAATCCAGTGCAGATATAAATATATACATTGGTATAATAGCAAAAGACTTTTGGACCATCAATTTTTATGAAACACGGTAAAAACTTCTTTGACTTAATTTTGAGATTTTTTTGTACTTTACTTAAAATCATGAGCTTTCTAACTTTAACAATTCTACAATACAAACATGCTTTCAAACACAGAAAGAGCCCTATGGGTATATATATATATATTTTTAACCAAACTTTGATAATAGCATAAAAAAAATTTGGACTGTCAATGTTTATGGAAACATAAGAAAACTTTATTTATTTTGAGGGTTTCTGTACCTCTGTTGCTTGAAAAACAGCTAAATTCCTCATTAAAATTGACTGAGGCTTGTAAGATAAAGCCTTGCACGCTCTGAATTCTTATTTCACTTTTTAGTTTTCTGGCTCTAGTTCTGTAGCTTTTTCTAGATAGTACAGATACTGGAATTCAAAAGAATTTCAACTGTTAACAACTATTAATGTTCTTCCAATAAGAAATTTAGACTAAAAATTTCAATTTTGTTGTAGGCGCCACATTCTAATTAGAAATCTTTGTTTAACCTGATCTAACAAGTTCCAAAGATACCTAAATCTTTTAAATTGCTGGACTACATATCACTCTGACTCCCTTGATTTTTTCTGCCCAGGTCTAAGAATTACTGACTTCAAATTAGCTCTAACACTCGAGTGTTCCACAGACAGACAAACAGACAGACAAACGGATAGACAGTAAGTTCACTAAAAAACACCACACATACATGTGCACACGTCTGCAGTTGATCTATCAATCTGACCTTTTTGAAATGGCAGGGAGAAAACTGACAGACCGAGAAAGGAAGGAGCAGTCCCCAGGGCAAAATTAAGCCCTGTCGGCCGATTGGGAACATTGCTCCCCGTTTCCCCGCCTGACCAGCCAGTTCCCTGTCTGTTAAAAATGGGTCTAGAAAGCGCTTTTGTTTATATAAGCCGGCAAAACCTTTCCAAAATTGTTGAAACCTAAGGTGGTCAGATGCTAGCATTTTTCTTTCTTGGTCAAGACTAGTTTTGAGGCAGGGAACTAGTATCTTATCAGATTTGGGGATAGGCTACCTTAGTGATATATTTTTATTTCCTGATATTATTAAACACTTAACCACATGATCTTGCATTTTCCTGCCTTCTCTGCTGATAATAAGCAGAACTAAGAGAAAGATAATGAGACAAATGCACACTAAAGGCACACGTACAAAGCACACTCCTGCACTCGCTCGGACCGGTCCTTCTTTCACACGGGTGCGCACCCACTCACCACATTCACACTGAAATTCCTGAACCTGCCCTACAGATGTCCACATTATCTTTGGTCTTATCCCCCTGACAATGGGGTTGCTGGTTGCCAATCATCCTCACTTAATTCTCTAGATAAACAGTCTTTAATTAAACTCCACAAAGAAAATGCATCAATCGGCGTTTTTTCTGCGCCATTCTCTCTATAGTATTCTTTTATCGTTTCCCCGACTTTTTTCCAAGTCTCTATATTCACGGTACCATCCTTAGGGAACCAGGGGCAAATTTCTCTTACAAGCTGTCCCAACCCGACAGTTATTCCTTTCATTTTCAGAGATGCTTGTAGCATCTGAGTAAAAATCGTCTGACTAGACGTTTGCCCCTTCTTACCTCAAAACTTTAACTTCCGCGCGCTCACCTCTGAGGGTCCCTGTTCCGGGCGCCACCTGTCGGGGTCCAGCCCCTAAGAATGCAGCCGAGACAGGAGTTCTGAGGGACCAACAGCAGACACACAGCTTGATGGCTGAGGGCTGAAGGCAAGTTTATTCTTTCAGCAGGGGGTTTATATACATAGCTAGTCACGTAGGCACTGTTATCTTAGCCCGAGAAGGTTAGTCACAAATTTACGTGGTATGCGGTTGTGCTTAGGAGGGGAAGGCTCGAGAGATTACAGAGGAGGGTCTGTTTTGTCTCTTGTCTGTTCTCACAGCAGTCAGAAGAATTCCTCCTTCTAACACACTACAAGATGCCCCGTACGTCTGAAGAATTCCTCCTTCAGATATACGCTGGTGACATCTCCTCCAAGGACTCCTCCCGGATTCCATGGGTCAATGTACGCGGGAAGCTTTCCAGATTCCCTGCCAGCTGGCACGTAGGCACAGGGGGTCACAGAAAAGACAGAAAGAAGCAGGCCTCCATATTCTATAGTTCCCTCACACAGTATCTTTCTCATTAACATTGTACTGGCATTTTTCGTATTGTATTACAGATTAGGAGTAGCTAATTATGCTTGTGAATTTAAAAAGAACAAACAAACACCCTGTGAGTGACATCACAGTTAGTCAGAAATTAGAATTGTTTAAAATCACTGAAACAATGAGCCTAAGTGAAAGCAGAGGAAAAAATATATTTAAAAAGTCAAATATAGGGGCTGGAGCAATAGGGTGGGGCATTTGCCTTGCATGCGGCCGACCCGGGTTCGATTCCCAGCATCCCATATGGTCCCCTGAGCACCGCCAGGGGTAATTCCTGAGTGCCGAGCCAGGAGTAACCCCTGTACATCGCTGGGTGTGACACAAAAAGCAAATAAATAAATAAATAAATAAATAAATAAATAAATATATAAATAAAAGTTGTTAAAAAAAGTCAAATATATATTCAATCACTGTATCACTATATCACTGTCATCCCATTGTTCATTGATTTATTCGAGCAGGCACCAGTAACATCTCTATTCCTCCCAGCCCTGAGATTTTAGCAGCCTCTCCTTACTCACTTTTCCCAATGATTGGTGACTCTTTCAGGGTCAGGGGAATGAGACATATCATTACTGTTTTTGGCATATTGAATATACCATGGGTTGCTTGTCAGGTTCTCTGATATATATATGTATATATATATATATGATTTATATGCCTACTGTCTGAACTCCATCAAATATGGTGTGGCAATTATGTCTTATAATGTGTCCAGAGTTCAAGATCACAAAATTCCACATTATCTGGGCTCTGTGGGACTTCACTCATGCATTCGTGCATGAGGCTCAGCTGGGGCATCCGGAAAGTGGCCTGGAGTGTGGCAGCGGTTGGGTTGTAAAGGTCGACTGATGGGGTTCGGTCCCTTCGGGCAGAGAGGGTTCTTACCTGACCCCTCTGGGGCACCCCAAGTGAAAACAGCCTGGCAAGGACATACGTATATGTTCAATATAAATATTTAATTTGTTTAATGCTAAATATTTAATGTTTATTTAAAATAATGTTGGAAAAATTTAGCACTGTTGGAAAAATCTATTCACAAAAATTTACTTATTTATTAATACAAAATTAATCTTATTAATCTAGATTTCAAAAATTAAAAGGATCTATTTTATTTTGCTTTGAGGTTAACCTATGACATAAATTAGTGCATATTTTTGAACAATTTATTCTATATCGTACACATTTTCTTTATTTTTCTAGTCAGCTCAAGGATACCAAGAAAGAAGCTATTTAGAATGGGGCTGAAAATTTCTAAATATTTTAACACTGAAAAATATTAAGTGTCATTTTGAATTTGGTTATTTATTTGAATGTGCATTGCAGATTTATAAGATTTATAATTCTTTTCTATTTTGAGAAACAATATAAGTTTTCAATAATGTTTGTGGTATGCACAAATTTTGACTACAGGAAGATATTTTTCCTATGATATAAGGGACAGAACACTATCAAATATACACATTCTCCTGGTATTTTATCAGAAAGTGTAGTCCAAATGTTTTAAGCATCAGTAAGCAGTTTTTTAGAGTGGATACTGATGATACTGAGATAGGGAGGATATTCAGTGAAGAGAAAGAAGAACAGATAAAGCATAACAGACACAAATAAAACATATGATTGCTTCATAGAAAACAAAACAAAGTTCATCATTCATATAGCTCTGAATAATTTAACTCTACTCAGAAAGATGTTTATGTTGTGTGTCAAATGTGATTACATTGTAATTATTCCTTAAGCAAGCCAGATTTTAGCTCAGTAGGCATTGGAATTGATCCAAGTAGCTGGCACAAGGCCTCTAATAAATACACATTTAATAGTGGAACACTAAAACGGCAATGTCAGATTGAACTTGACATTCTTAAAAAAGTAGATTAATTATTTGCATACTATTGGGAAAATTTGACATGCTCCCTTAGTTCTCTACCCTTGGTCTTCCTGAACTGTTTTTGTAAAATGAGATGTTACTATCACTTTAAACTGTTATTCTTAGGTAATGCTAATGATAGTACAAATATTTGCAAATCACCATAAATTGCTAGTGAAATTGTTTCTTTGGCAACACAATTGGGATTCTTATGATTATATTGTTATTAGCAATTTGAAAACAATCTATTAATATGATATAGGATACTATTTTCCTAGATCATCCACATATTTATAATTTTATATTTCAAAAAGCACAATTTTAAAATCTGACTTTACCTCTTTAGACTTTGCTTACATTTCAACCTCCTAAAACTATTTGAAAATAATGTCTAAGATTGTCTGGGACTTTCTTTATCATGAATTAAAATAATTTTCTTTTTGAACTGTTTATTCATTTTTAGTTTTTAGCCCATATCCATTGGTGTATAGAACTTAATCCTGGCAGTGCTTGAGAAATCATATTGGGTGCCAGGAATTGAACCTCGGTCAGCTGTGTGCACGGCAAATACCCTGACCACTGAACTATTATTTTGGCCCATCTTTGTGGATTTTCTGCAGTAAATGCAATATCCTCACCTATTTTTCTAGGGTAAATGTATAGTCACTAAATATAAATTGTTTAGTCACTGAAACATAGATATATTTTAATAAATGTTCTCTTCTGGAACTACCTGTATGTAGGAAGAACAATTCACTGCTGTTCATTTCTCTTTTGTGTGAATCAAAAATTATCTTGTATTAAAAAATAGGTACTTTGAGGCTGGAGCGATAGCACAGAAGATAGGGCATTTGTTTTGCATGCATCTGACCCGGGTTCTATTCCCATAATCCCATATGATCCCCCGAGCACTGCCAGGAGTAATTCCTGATTGCAGAGTCAGGAATAACCCCTGTGCATCACCGGGTGTGGCCCAAAAAGGAAAAAAAAATTGGTACTTTTTCCCCTAATAGGATTCTCATTTATTTCATAGTTGCTGCTTATAGGTATACATCACACATGCCTATTATCTATAATGTATTTAGATGTATGTTTGCATATTTATGCATAAATATGAAACTAATATATTATTATTAAAATAATTATATCTATTCCAATTTATTACAAGAACAATTTCCAGAATATTTTATAGAGATTAATGTGACACAATACCCATAATTCCAAATGGTATATATTTACTTAGAATATTATTTTCATACATACATATATATCAGTGATAATCACAGAACAAAATATGTTCATAATATAATTTTTGTTTGTTGTCTAAAAATATTTATTTACATTAAGTCTTTGTGAGTCAAGGTATTATAAAAAGTGTTGGTTAAATATGTGTAGGATAACATTGTCTCAGGCTTTTTACTTTATTCTTTCTCCCTCACTGCAGGTGGCTTAGGTTTATTAAGTTAAACTCTTCACGGGGCTCCAGAAGCACTCCCATTGCTCTGCGTTTATGTTTAACCTCTTCTTTGTGCTCTGTTTCCCTTATCTGTAAATCCCTTATATTCCCAAATGAGACCCTGTGACTTGTAAAGTAAGATTTTTCTAAAGAGTCTGGATTTTGTATTTGTAAGTGAAATATTGCTTTTCTCTTTCCCTTATGTCCTTTGCTTATTTTACATCAGAGCAATGTCCTTTTGTATAGACAGAGGAAGACAGTTAATGCTTTTCTTTTGTAACTTGGGAGTTAATCGACTCTAAATAATATTTATTTTTGAGCATTGGTCATATTTACGCAAATTAAGCATCAGTTGCCCTTAGTTCCTAGCAACCCCAAAGCCAGATCCCGATGAAGGGACTTGAATGAACCAGGGCAAGCTTGCCCTGGCATCGAAACGAGACTGGCCAAGCAAGAGCCATAAAAATTGTTATCAGTTAAGAGCACAGTTATGGTGCTCTTATGAAAAAGAACAAATTCTGTCAAGATCCAAAGAGAAACAATTGGATAATGACCCTGCTGGGGTAGGGAGGGCTAATCTAGCTTGAGGATTCTATCTGGGATCTATAGCAAGATGTTCCCAGGAGAGCAACCCTCTAAGCTTAATATATCTCTTACTCTGTGCATACAAAATGACTAGAAAGATTATTAAGAAGTGAAATTCAGATGACTGTTTAAATGGTAAACAATAACAGATCTTATTCCTCTCACCCTAAAAGAGCCACCAGTTATTTGGAAAGACGAGTAAGGGGAGGCTACTAAAATCTCTGGGCTGGGACGAATGGAGCCGTTACTGGTGCCTGCTGGAGTAAATCGATGACAGTGACAGTCACAGTTTAAATGGTCAAGGAAGGAGAAATACACCCATAGATGATATTTCGCCCTTAGGTGGATCACCCTATTGGATGAGAATTTTCCCAGAAGAAGCTTACACAGAGGCAAGGACTTCACATCTGTTCATTGTATAACACGCCTGTGTATTGGCAATCGGGAACTCCAGGGCATGTGGTCAATGACAAAGGCTTCAAAACTGGGTATGGGGAGACTAGGATGAAGGACAGTAGCGGATGGGAAGGAAGGGCAGGGGGAACAGGAATAGGGCACACAGTGGGGCTGGTACAGACATGCAGGGAGAATGGAATAAATGAGGAAAACGAGATTGGAATAAAAGGTCACCATCCAGCTTGGCAGCCCTGTTGTGTCCTTCATGTGTCTGTTGGCGGTGACGGCAGGCCGGGGGTGGGGAGACTGCTCATGGCCATCAAATGCACTTGGCAAGTGCTCACACTTTTGTGAACACACAAATACGTTGTGCAATATTCAATTTTCATATTATGAAAACTTAAGTAAAGACATTTAAATAAATAAAATGTCACAATTCCATCAGTGAAGCATTTTAAATAGAAAATAAATGAAATTACTTCCTTTTTTAGGAATCAACATCAAATTTTTAGTAAAGAAATTTGCTTATCTAAATTTTATATATCAGTGATATTATTCTAACATACCAAATTATTAGAATTTTATCAAGTCAGACTTACATAAACTGCTAAATTTTCATTACTGCTCTAACAAGGTTGCAATCTTTAAAGAATTCAGAAAATATTCCACAATGGAGGAAATACAGAAATATAGAGACACACTTATATTAAGTGTCAGCCCACATTGGCCTTAGACTGTAAATGAATAGACATTGCTAATTAAGGAGCATAAGGTTTATATTCTATTGTTATATATAATCATCACCCATCTTATATCACTGAATGAGTTATAAGAATGAATATCCAGGGGCTTGAGCAATAGTACAGAGGGTAGGGCATTTGCCTTGAAAGCGGCCCACCCAGGTTCGATTCCCAGCATCCCATATGGTCCCCCACGCACCACCAGGAGTAATTCCTGAGTGCATGAGCCAGGAGTAACCCCTGTGCATTGCTGGATGTGACTCAAAATAAAACCAAAAGAAAAAAAAAAGAATGAGATATCCAAATATTAAAACAGAATAGCTTTAAGAATTAAATTGATAATTGAATCACAGTTTAAGTTAGTGACACAGTAGACCAAAAATACCTGATATGGCTGCCTATTATTTTCTCTTCAAGAGAAAACTCTTTATATTGTTAGCAGTATGATGACATAAGTAGTACTTGCACAAATCTAAAATCTGAAAAATGATATACCATGCATCACAATCAATTATCTGTGGCTAAAGAATAGTGCCTTTTCAAATGTTAATCAGCATCCCAAGCAATAGGACAGCAGGAAAGGCGCTGAAGGCACTTGTTTTATATAGAGCCAAGCCAATTTTGATTCCTTTAATCCACATTATTCCCTGAGCACTGTTAGGAGTGATTCCTGAGTCAGAGCCAGTAGTAACTTCTGATCATCACTGGGTGTATTCCTAAAACTAAAAACCAAACCCCAAAACTAAAACCAAAACCAAACCAAACAAAATAAAAATGAAATCAGATACTGACATTACCAAACAGGCTTTAAACAGCTATTAAATTTTATGATGCAAAAGACAACTACATGATGAACATAAAGGTCATATTTTAAGAGGCATTTTAATGCATAAAAGGAATCAAATGAACTGAAACTTTTTAAAAAATTCCATAAGAAAATTAGGTGTACTCAGTTGCTGAAAAGAAGACAAAAGAGTCAGTGAACACAAAGAAATAAATTTAAACAGATTAATAGAGATTACTAATTCAGAAGGACACAGAGGAAAAAAATCTTTAAAAAATGGATCTAAGGAATCTTATCAAAAACTTTGGGTCTTTGAAGCTCTAGAAAAGGATAAAAATAATAGAAAAGAAAAATATTTGAAGAGATAATTAACAAATCTCTTCAAAATATAATGAAAGGCAAAATTATATGTGGTCAAGACCTCAGCAAGCCTCAGAATAAAAATCAAAGAATATTCCCTACTGTAAGTATAAAAAGCTTAAAGTATTTTATTAGGATGTGTAAAACCAAGGATATAGAAATATTGTTTTGAAAGTAATCAGAAGGGGGAAAAAAACATTGAATCTGAGCAACAGTAATTGAATGTCTGCAATGTTCATTTAAAGTTATGGATGTCAGAAATAGTAGAGTACTCAATATAGAATAGTGATTTGTATATAAAAAAGTTTTTTTAGTGAATTTACAAAAACAAATAATAAAAATTATGCACTTTTAAATATCAAAGAGCATCACATTAAACGATAACAAAAATCAAATAGAAAACTTGAAATAATATATTTAGACAATCAGGAACTTCTGTAAAATATTCAAAAAGTTTAGTGTTGTACAATCACTTAAAATAACAACTTTATTAATTTTTATAAATAATACAATTTTATAATTACAAAAATTAATTAGTGGAAAATTAAGCAAGTTTGAAATGGTGAGGTTTAGAAATCCAGAATCAATTTCTCCCAATTGACATAAAATTCCTGCATCAGTACTGGAAAAGTTACCTTTCAAAGAGAATTAAAAACTCAGAGCAACTTTCTCTGAAAGTTAAAAGTGGTAGAAGCCAATGAAGAGGAAAAGAAACTTAAGGCTTTATTTCCAGGAGTGCAACTATCCCACTAAGATTTCAGATCCAAAAGGACACCAGGGATGCACAATCTTTTGGAAACTCACAGGGTTTACTCCCATATCAGGTCAAGAAATCCAGATCAAGAAACTTTAGAATAGTGGAGAGTATACAGACATACTCTCAGGTATAGGTTCAGGTATACAGAAATGGAGATTTCTTTTGGAAAACAATAAATTTCTGCAGCTGAGCAAGAAGTTAGTGAGTGGATTAAAAATGGGGGACAATTACACCTGAAGAATTTAAATGTGATGAAATTAAGTCCTAGGTATCAGAAACAAGAAAGAGGTCATCTAGGATAATGTTGGGTTGCCCTTCCTCCCTGGCTGCTGGGATCTTGTATTTGTTGATTGATCCATCAACCTGTCAATTATCTTTGTCTCCTGATCAGACTCTGACTTGTAATTATTGTCTTTCTCTTATCCTTACTGTCAGTTGCATGGTTAGTTATTTCAGAGCAATTACTTTTTGCATGGATACAGGAAGACAGTTAAAAAGACAAGCCTGTGGCTTGGGAATTGATTAATTCCAGATAATATTACCTCCTGGACATCTGCTCTCTCGACTTAGACTTGGTTGCCCTTACTTCCTAGATCCCCAAAATCAGGGTCCTGACAAGGGACTGGATGGATCCAGGACAAGCGGTGAGCTAACTACCCTGGCATCAAAAATGGACCTGGCCAAAGAGCCATAATGATTAACTATAAGTTAAGGGCTTGGTCACTGTCACTGTCACTGTCATCCCGTTGCTGATCGATTTGTTTGAGCGGGCACAGTAACACTTCTCATTGTGAGAATTATCGTTACTGTGTTTGGCATATCAAATACACCATGGGTAGCTTGCACGGCTCTGCCGTGTGGGTGCGATACTCTCGGTAGCTTGCCAGGCTCTCCAAGAGGGGCAGAGGAATTGAACACGGGTAGGCTGCATGAAAGGTGAATGCCCTACCACTGTGCTATCGCTAAATTTTGTCATGATACAAAAGTAATAACTAGATTTGGATCCTGCTGGGGTTAGGGATGATTGATCCATCCTGAGCACTAGTCTGAGTATGTGGTGACATGGCCCCAAAAGAGTCACTCTACAAGCCTAAAAGTCTCTATTACTGTGTCTATACAGGATGATAAATATTAGGAAGAAGAATTAAAGATGTTAATCAAGTTTCAGGTCTAAGGAGAGGAGAAACACATCTTAAGGGCTGTTTTGCCCTGTGGGCTGCAGGTGGTCGTGAAGACTGTAAAAACATTTTAATGGCGCTTCCCGTGGGGTGGCGTGGTTGTGGAAACATGGTGAGAGAATAAAAAGAGCGGCTCCTAGGAGTAGAAGGAAGGTTGCTAAGGAGGTAGAGAAAGGAGACATTCAGATGGTTACAGAGAGATAAAGACAAAAAGAAGAGGTCAGAAGGTTGTGGGAGAGACAGGGTTAGAGGAGAAGGAGTAAGACAGAAGGAGTTAGAGAGAAGGCTGAGAGCTGAGAGTAACAGTGGCTGAGAAATTGGAGAAGGAGTAACGGAGAGAGTTGTAGAGCAAGTTAGAGAGAGGGTAGGAGAGAGGTGGGAAAGACAAGTGAGTGAATAAACGCAACTAATCAGCAACCAGCTGGGCCCTTGTTCTTCCTTTGTCTGTCCAAGGCAACAGCCATCCTGGATAGAAAAATGGCTGGAGAGAACCAAACACAGGTGGTGCAAACATCTGTTCATGTGTAATCCCCAAGAGAGAGGGTTTTCACAGTCTGAGTGAGGATTTTCACAAGGTCACAGATTCTGTGACTTTAAATATTGCTAGACACAGCCTGGGCTTTGTTGAGCACTCTGGATTGAGTATAAATCATGCAATGTACTGAGGTAAAGGGACTAGGAATGAGTAGGACATTTAAAGGATTTTCCTCTTTGTACCGTGGGCACATATCCTGGGATCATTCACTGGAGACTTTCTCTGTGGACACATGTTTTTTGTTCTAATCCCAGTCTTTCTATTTCACTCCTACTCCTATGTCGCTGTGCTATATCAAAACTACCTACTAAAAATAAAACAAACAAAAAATAGTACCGGACTGAATTTTAAAGTAATAGTAGCTGCAATACTTACTGAAATTACTATCAAGATGCATGAGAAAATAAAAAAGGATTTCTCTATTTCACTAAAATAGAGAAAATGATAAAATATCAAAGAAATCATTGAATCAAAGAACAGGATAGTAGGGATGGGAGATAGTATAAGTCATGGGAAATACATTAGTATTTGGAAGATCCTAAATTAAATCCATCCGGTTTTACCCATCCCTTGATCACCTTCAGGTATGGCTCTCATGACCACTGAGCATTAACAAGTTTACTCTAGCAACCTTCAGTCACTCTTAGGCTAAGAACAGAATACAATAGCTCCATTCAGCAATGTTAAACATCACTAGAAATGAAGACCACTGGGGGAAGCTCCTGTTGAAATACAACATCAACACTAGTTAATGAAGTGTAGTTGATTCTATTTATCTCTAGGTAAAACACAGGACTGAGTTATTAGGTTAGAAGACAAAGTGCACAGCATAAAAAATAACAGTAAAAAAGGAGAGAGAAGACAATTTCTAAAATCCAGAAAATTTGAAACTCTTATGACAATATTAAGAAGAACAACATTTGCATTATAAGATTTACATATTTTTTGTTTTTGCTTTTTGGGTCACACCCAGCTATGCTCAGGGGTTATTCTTGGATTTGCACTCAGGAATTACTCCTGGCAGTGCTTGGGGGACCATATGGGATGCCGGGGATCGAACCCGGGTCGGTCGCATGCAAGGCAAACGCCATACTTGCTGTGCGCTGTGCTATCTCTCCGGCCCAGATTTACATAAATTTAATGGAGAGTAAAAGAGCCAAATATATTATTTAAAAAATGCTTGTAACTTCCTCAGATTGTAAAGAATAATATACAATAATAAACAAGAAACAATAATAGCTCTCAAAATATTATAGCAAAACTATTTAGGTAATTTAAAGGCAAATCTTACAGGTCAGAAAATCACATGACATATTTAAACTGCTAAAAGAAAGCTAAAACTATTCTACATGACTAAACTCTCACTCATAACTGAAGAACTAAAATAATCTTACAGAAAAGCATAGACTAATGTTCACATATTCACTAAAATATGTCATAAAAATATGGGGCAGGAAAGGGATTACAGCAGGTATCACTGTATTACTGTCATTTCATTGTTCATCGATTTACTCCAGAGGGCGCTAGTTACGTCTCCATTTGTCCCAGCCCTGAGATTTTAGCAGCCTCTTTTAAGGGTCAGGGGAATGAGAACTGTTATTATAACTGTATTTGCCATATCAAATATAGGGAGCTTGCCAGGCTCTTCTGTGTGGGTGGGATACTCCGGTAGCTTGCTGAGATCTCCAGGAGGTATCTATCTATCTATCTATCTATCTATCTATCTATCTATCTATCTATCTATCTATCTATCTATCTATCTATCTAATCTATCTATCTATACATATATATATATATATATAACTTTATGATGATTTGTAAAGTACAGTAGGTACTTGACTTAACCACAGTGGACCCACTGTTTGATTTCCAGCACCGGAATGGTCCTCTAAACCCACCGGAGTCATCCCTGTATGCACATCAGAAGTACTGAAACAGATGATTGTGACTCCCCTCAAAAAAAAAAAAAAATCTAAAATTACTTCTGTCAACTGAAAACAAAGCAATCATAAAAATGCCTAGAAACAGAAGACATCAAAAAACATGAAAGAAGTTGAACACAGCAAATAAGTGGACTATTAAAGTGAACTCATGATTAATTTCCTTATAATTTTAAATAATTTGTAAGCTTAGAATCTTATAGGCAAACCTCATAGTAACTTCAAAGTAAAAATAACAAGATTAATTGGCAAACAGAATCCAAAGCTAATACAAAAGGTAATCATCAAAGAGCAAGATAAAGAACTTTTAAAAAGAGAAGTACTTAAAAAGCAATAAAAAACTGACAATGATTATTTGTATATGAACCTTTTCACTAAACTCCACTCTTCTGAGCCAACAATGCAAAGAAACACAGAAGCTGAATGGATTAAAATTTGTAAATAATGTAGAACACTCATTACTAGAGAACTATTTGAACTTCAGCAATAACAATATGTTCAAAGCAAAAGGCTAGAAAACAACTCTACAAATAAATGGCAACCTTTAAGGGTAAAACTAAAACAGGGACAGTAATACTCAAATCAAATGGCTTCAATGATTAAAGGCGATAAGATATAAAAACATCAACTAATACTAAGAATACATAGGACTCATTTTAGCATAAATAAATAAAATGTGGGATAATTAGTGTGCATAAAACAATTATTATAAACACTAATAGAGATAGTGACAATAACACAATAATATTAGTTAAGTGCAATATACCACTTACATTGGTTGGTAGATAAACTGGACCTAAAACCAAAAATGTGATATATGAAAATGATGAATTTGAAGAGATAGATTTTTCTACATTTTTCTCCATAAATCTATTAATTTTGCATACTTCTTATTAGATTCATAATTAGTGCTATGTCCTCTAGATGAACAGATCCCTTAACATCTGCTCTTTCTTCTTGTTATCCATTCTAACTTAAAGTCTAACTTTATCTCATATGTCTATTTCTCCCTATTTTAGACAACAATTGACTGTATTATTGTTTCCAACTTATAATTTTGAGTCTGAACTGGAGCTATAGCACAGCAGATAGGGGATTTGCCTTACACACAACTGACCCGGGTTCGATTCCTCCGTCCCTCTTGGAGAGACGGCAAGCTACTGAGAGTATCCTGCCCACACAGCTACCTGTGGCATATTCGATATGCCAAAAACAGTAACAAGTCTCACATTGGAGATAGTACTGGTGCCCGCTAGAGCAAATCAATGAACAACGGGACGACAGTGCTACATTGCTAATTTTGAGTCTATTATTTCATCTGGGGTGTCTCCTAAGTAGTTCTTAGGGTATGTGAAGGCCAATCCCAGGGATTTATAGTGTGACTGTCTAGGAAAGGTCAATGATATGTATCAGACTGATGCTGTTTGAGGGACACCAGGATTATATTTGTTAGTGCTCTGGAGAGCATGTGGTGCCAAAAATTAACCTGTGTCTAAGCACATACTGAATATGTACTGTAACATTTTAATTATCTTCACAACCTGCGAAGAATGCATATTTATGATATATATCCTATGTATAATACATAATTCTCTACATAATGCATAATTATGATTAGAGAGAGAGTTAGTTGTTTTCTCTAGACTACAGAAAATCAACTTTTATTTTCTTATCCATTCCACTACTCAGTGCCTTAGACTATTGAATTCAGGCCATTGTTGACATTTAGTAAAAACCATTGATTTTAAAAGTGTTTTCTGCCACTTTACAATGAGATTCTGGGTATTATTTCAGTCTTTCTCTGTGTTGTATGTTTTTCTTATTGTCTTCTCCTTTACCATAATATCTAACTTTTGTAGTAAGAGATTTTTATTTCTTCTTCATTTCATATAAGTATATTTGGAAATTACCATGAGGTTAAAATTTAAGGTCCTATACTTATAGGCTGCTTTTTAATAGAAGAGTTATCTCTTGGATGTTAAAAGCCTTTGTTATTGGGCTCCTTTTCTCACACACTTTTTTTTTTTAATTTTAGCTCTCTTGCTTGTCCTAAGTGGGATTTCTTTTCCTTTTAGAGAAATCCCTTAAGTGTTTCTTGGATAGTCAGTTTAGTTGAAATCAATTCCATTATATCTTGTTTATTTGAAAACTTTTAAATGTTTTCCATTTAGGATTGCGTATATATCTTTGAACTTCCTGGATCTGGGTGTCTAGTTCTTTTCTTAGCCTAAGAGCATCCTTGGCATGTATTTTTTCATAAATAAAAATTATGTTTCTCTGTCTTATATTTCTATATCTTTTGGGACAGATACTTATGATATGCATGTTTCTTATGCAATTGTTCCCATATAACTATGGGTTGCTGATATTTCTGTGTTTTGTCATATTCTTTTTTTATTTTACTAATTCTATTTTTATATATTTTTGTTCATTCTGCTTTTTACGGTTTGGCTCCAATACATTGGGCCTTATTGTTTTATTTGTATTTATATTTGACTTTGTCCTAGTTGTTTTTTTCTATGATATCTTTCCTAGAGTGAGTAGATTGGGACTATTGCTTTGAAAACTTCTTCAGGTAGATTGCTTAGCTGTGTGGTATTAGTAGTACTTCCCAGATTAATGTCTTAATTCATACATTTGGATTAATCCTGATTGATCATCTTTACACGTGATACTCTACTATGATCTATGTGGATGAAGGGAGCTTGTGATTAAGATGATCTGGGAGATGGGCTGGAGCGATAGTACAGTGGGTAAGGCATTTGCCTTGCATGTGGCCAATCCGGGATTAATCCCCAGTATTCTATATGGTCCCCCAAGAACCACCAGGAGTATTCCTGAAGGCATAATGAGGAGTAACCCCTGAGCATCACTGGGGGTGACCCAAAAAGGAAAAAAGAAGATGATCTAGGAGAAAGCTGAGGTATCAAAGTTACAAGTTCCTGTGGCAATGAAGTTGTATAGACATGGCAACACCTGGGTTTCCAATTACTTTTCCGGGCCCTACTCTGAGTACTAAAAACATGAAGCTAATACCATGACTGAAGAATCCAGTCATGGATTCTGGATACGAGTTTTTCCTTTGAGTTCAAGAAGGTCAATGTGTTTACTGGGAATTCGTTTTTAGAAATTCCTGATATCAGTTGTGGTGCCAAAGTAAACCAGGATTGGGTAATGGAAAGGAAGTTTGAAATCATGAAAGCCTGGTGACTATTTAGATGGCATTATATGAAACAGCCTGGCTGCTGGGAAATATGTGCTAATGGTGTTCTTAATGTTACCTGAGTCTTGAAACTCCCTTGTGGGACTGTGAACACACATACTCTGTGACTGTCAATAAGCAGGCTGGCATCCTGTGCCGACAAGGAATGCCTGCAAATCTGGGCAATGACTAGGAAAGATTGCTATAATAATTTCTTGAGGCACTTTTGTGCCAGTTTAGAGTGGGACCTGTGTTGTGGCCATATATCTATATCTATATATATGCATATATACATATATATATATATTTCTTTTGCAACAGGAAGCTATGTGTAGTTTGAAAGAGCGTATGATCACAGGGAATTTATCTGTTTCAAGGTTAGGAAGCCATTGTACAGCCGTGGACACAGAGACCTGGGTGACAGCCAAAAAACTCAGGCAGAAGGAGATTTCGAAGTTTGCATGTGGCTTTTTTTTAAAAAATATATTTTATAAATACTGGAGCGACAGCACAGTGGGTAGTGCATCTGCCTTGCATGCGCCAGCCCATGTTTGATTCCTCCATCCCTCTCGGAGAGCCCGACCAGCTACTGAGAATATCCGCCTGCACAGCAGAGCCTGTCAAGCTATTCCTGGCATATGCGATATGCCAAAAACAGTAACAACAAGTCTCACAATGGAGACATTACTGGTGTCTTCTTGAGCAAATCGATGAACAATGGGATAACAGTGCCATAGTGCGACGGTGCTTACTTTATAAGGTAGTTCATAATATTTGATTACATTTAAAATTCAGACCAAATCCCACCACCATTGCACATTCCGACTACCTACCATATTTGGGATGATTCAATCCCAAACCTCAATCCTTATATCAAAGCACAACTAAAATAATATATTTTGTATTGTTTGTTATGAAAAACTGCTGAAAATGCTACAAAAAGTGTAAAGATTGTTCTATTTTGGCAGGGGCAATTAAGACATGCTTTAGGATATCATTAACATGTTGTTAAAGGTTGAGTGATGTAAACTTTCCTATGTATATCTGAAAAAATATACATATATGCATACATATATATACGCATTTCCCTTTATGATTAGTTGCCAAGTAGGCATGGCATGTCTTAGTCTCAGCAGGTGATGGAGCACACAGTTCAGAGCTGGAAGAGAACATTTTGGATCATCTTTTGATGATCTACAGTGGCATCGTAGACCTCTTGCAATCTAGCTGTGCTTTGGTTAGGACTGAGTTAGTGTCTCTCTTTGTAGGGTTGAGACTTGCTTCTACCAAACAGAAGTATATTGGAGGAGGTTCAGTCATCGTTGTCCTGGATCATGCATTCTTGATTACTCTCTGACCACAGGTAGTTCTGATCTGTACTAGATGTAGCTAGAGCTCTCCTTAGAAACTTGGACCCAGAGTCTTTTACCACAGGCAGAAAAAAAAAGGACAAAATAAAGCTACCTATAGTCAGGTATTAGTACAGATTCCGTTGTCAAAAACTGTAGACTTCATCACTTATTTCTTTATCCTCCTAGTCCTATATTATTAATTATTGGACTGTAGTTGTTGAGAGACAGATATTTTCTCTCAATCCCCCCTGGTTTCTAGGGTGAAATTTCAAACCTTAGCAATCTCTTTCTGATTGCAGCTGGTTACCCTGCTGTAGTAATAATTTATTTATTATCTTTTTACTTATTTATTTTGTTTAGGACATCTTTCTAGCTCTAATCTATTTGGATGCTTTCCTTTTGTATCTTATTCCAGGGGATTTAAAAATGTCTCCTTCCCACCCCCATCTATGTTTATTGGATCATTGAAAGTAATGGGTACCAATGATGGACTATATTTTAAGTATGGGTGAGGAGCTATAAGAGAGTTAAAAGAGTTAAGTGACAGATTATTAGTGTGATTAGACCATTTATATTTAACAATAGCTGCTAAGTAAGTTTAGATTTATGCCCTCAATGGAGACTACCTGGCATAAGCGGTATTTTTATGAATGATTACATATCAAACAAATGGTTGTGAGGTCCTTGAGAAGACATCCAACTGCAAGATTTTTCTAAGGTAAATGTTTTAATAATAAAAGGGAGAGCAGTGATCTGTAGTACCAAATAAACCTGTCTAAAGTTTAATTAAGTTGAGAGAAGCTGTAAAACTATCTTGGATATGGAGCAGAGTAAATTGTGAAGGTAATGATCCTCTGCAATGCTTCTGTATTTAACTCTAGCTTTTATTCAAATCTTATTATTCTGCAATCAAAACAAGTTAAATTGTAGAAAAGGTGTTCTAATGCTCTGTTTTTAAAGTTCTAGTCAAAACTTTGTTTAATGCTTTCGTTTTTGTTGACAATATTTTCCTAACAGTCTTTTTCTCTACTAATTGATCCAGTTAATTAATTCATAGTATAATTCCAAAGCTATGATGTAATAAAGATCTCTCTGAGCCCCTAAAAATATGACTGTCTTGGCTGGAGAGAAAATAGCTAGGAAGGATGCTTGTCAAGAAGGATTTGATGCCCGGCACCATGTGGTTCTCTGAGCCCTGCCAGGCATGACCCATGGGCATGGAGCCAGGAGTAAACCCTGCGTACCACCCACGGTGGCCTGCAAAATCCAAAATAATTGCAACCAAAATAAATAAGTAAGGACCCCTTACCAAAAGTGGTCAAAATGTCTGAGTCAATATCTATTCTCAAAACACAAAAACTTGATTTGTGCCCCTTTTCAGGTTAGTGGAGTGAACGGCCGCCATCCCATTTGCGCCTGCACCCCCGGCCTCCCTCCCGCCCCCCGCGCTGTCTTCCTCGGACCCTGGCTCCACCTTTCCTGAGCACCGCCCATCTAGACCCTCACCACCTTCCAGCGCCCGCCCACTGCTCCGCTCCCCTTTTCAGGTTAGTGGAGTGAACGGTGCCATCCCATCTGCGGTCACAGAGCCACATTTTGTTAGTGGGCGTGGTCTCAGCATAGTGGGCGTGGCTTCGAAAAGTGGGCGTGGCCACCTCCGGAGCGGCTAAAAGAGACCCTAACATAAAAACTCCACGACATATCATAGTTAGGATGATGGAGGTAACAGATAGAGACACATTACTGGAAGCCGTAAGGTCCAAGAAGGAAATCACATACAATGGAGCACCCCTTAGGTTCACAGCAGACCTATCAGAGGAAACCCTTCAAGCTCGAAGGCAGTGGTGGGATATAGTGAAAAAACTCAATGAGATGAATGCTTCACCAAGAATACTTTATCCGGCCAAACTCTAATTCAAACTCGAAGGAATTGTACACTATTTTGGGGATAAACAACAACTCAGGAACTTCATAGACTCTAAACCAAACCTAAAAGAAGGTCTAAAGGGGCTACTATAAGACAAGAAAAACTCCTACAAGCACAACAAATATTTACAGAAAGATGGCACAAAACTCTATGACAATAATCTCTCTCAATGTCAATGGTCTTAATTCACCAATTAAGAGACACAGACTGGCAAAATGGATTCAGAGACTCAACCCAACATTCTGCTGCCTGCACGAAACACATCTGAATAGCCAGAACAAACAGAGACTCAAAGTCAAAGGATGGAAAACAATTCTGCAAGCAAACAACTCCCTCAAAAAAGCTAGGGTGGCTTTACTAGTATAAGACAACATAGACTTCAGGTTGAAAAAGATTAGAAGGGATAGTGAAGGACACTTTTTATTAATCAAGGGATATGTACAGCAGGAAGAAATCACACTCCTAAACGTGTATGCACCCAATGAGGGATCAGCTAAATCCTACAACAGCTGCTAACAGACCTTAAGAAGGACATTGTGGGCAACACGATAGTAGTTGGAGACTTCATCGCTGCCCTATCACCTCTGGACAGATCAAGAAGATTAAACCTCACCAAGGAAATAATGACTTTGAAGGAAGAAATAGAAGAGAGAGGGCTAATAGATCTATACAGGGCTCTATATAAAAAAAAAAAGGGATTACACTTTCTTTTCCAGCGCACATGGAACATTTTCTAGAATAGACCATGCACTGGGCCACGCAACATACCTCAACAGAATAAACAAAATAGACGTTGTACCAGCTATATTTTCAGACCATGATGAACTGAAAATAGAAGTAAATCATGGTCAGATGCAGAAAAATAAATCAAACACCTGGAAATTAAATAGCTCGATGTTGAACAATGAGTGGGTCAGGAAGGAAATCAAGGAACAAATCAAAAGGTACCTGGAAACAAATGAGAATGAAGACACGAGCTATCAGAACCTGTGGGATGCAGCTAAAGCCGTTTTAAGGGGAAAATTTATAGCTCTGCAAGCATATCTCAGGAAGGAAGAAAGGGCCCACATAAAAAACTTGACTTCACAGCTCAAGACCTTAGAAAAGGACCAACAAAAGAAGCCCAAACCAGGCAGAAGGAAAGAGATAATAAAACTTAGAGCAGAAATTAACGACATGGAAACCCAAAAGACAATTCGAAAGATCAATGAAACCAAGAGCTGTTTTTTTGAGAAAATAAATAAGATTTATAAACCACTAGCAAGACTCACAAAGAAAGAGAGAGAGAGAACACTTATAAGTCGAATCAGAAATGAAAAGGGGGACATCGCAACAGAAACCAATGAAATTCAAAAGATCATCAGAGACTACTTTGAAAATCTGTATGCCATGAAACAAGAGAACCTAGAAGAAATGGATAAATTCCTGGATTCCTATAATCTCCCAAGGCTGAACCAAGAAGACCTGGAGTTCCTGAATAGTCCTATTAACATCAAGGAAATTGAAAAGGTAATCAAAAGTCTTCCCAAAAACAAAAGCCCAGGCCCAGACGGATTCACTAGCGAATTCTTCCAAACATTTAAAGAGGACCTATTGCCAGTTCTTCTCAAGCTTTTCCGGGAAACTGAAGAAACAGAAACCCTCCCAAACAGTTTCTATGAGGCTCACATCTCCCTAATACCAAAAACAAACAAGGACACCGCAAAAAAAGAAAACTACAGGCCAATATCCCTGATGAACACAGATGCGAAGATCCTCAACAAAATATTAGCAAACAGAATTCAACAACTCATCAAAAAGATCATACACCACGACCAAGTGGGATTCATCCCAGGGGTGCAAGGATGGTTTAACATCCAGAAATCAATCAACATAATCCATCATATCAACAAAAGAAAAGATAAAAATCATATAATCATATCAATAGATACAGAGAAAGCATTTGACAAGATCCAGCACCCCTTTATGATGAAAACTCTCGCCAAAATGGGTATAGAAGGGACCTTCCTCAATATAGTCAAAGCCATCTACCACAAGCCTACGGCAAGCATCATCCTCAATGGGGAAAACCTAAGACCCTTCCCTCTGAGAACAGGGACAAGACAAGGATGCCCACTCTCTCCTCTTCTGTTCAATATAGTACTGGAAGTACTTGCAATAGCGATTAGGCAAGAAAAAGATATTAAGGGCATTCAGGTAGGAAAGGAAGAAATCAAGCTCTCACTATTCGCTAATGATATGATATTATACTTAGAAAACCCTAAAACGTCTACCAAGAAACTCCTAGAAACAATAGACTCGTATAGTAAAGTTGTAGGCTATAAAATCAATACCCAAAAGTCCATGGCTTTCTTATATGCAAATAGTGAGAGAGAAGAAAGAGACATGATAAAAGCTATCCCGTTCACAATTGTGCCTCAAAAAATCAAATACCTCGGAATCAGCTTAACTAAGGAGGTAAAGGACTTGCATAATGAAAACTACAAAACACTACTTCAGGAAATAAAAGAAGACATGAGGAAATGGAAAAATATCCCCTGCTCATGGATTGGAAGAATTAATATTGTCAAAATGGCAATTCTCCCCAAAGCATTGTACAAATTCAATGCAATCCCTATAGGTATACCCTTGTCATTCTTCAAAGAAATGGAGCAAGTGCTCCTGAAATTCATATGGAACAATAAGCTGCCACGAAGAGCTAAAGCAATTCTTGGGAAATAGAAAATGGAAGGAATCAACCTCCCCAACTTCCAACTCTACTACAAAGCGGTAGTCATTAAAACAGCTTGGTACTGGAACAAAGGCAGAGTGGCAGACCAATGGAACAGGGTTGAATACTCTGACACATCCCCCCAAATATATGACCATCTAATCTTTGATAAGGGAGTAAAAAAGGAGAAGTGGAGCAAGGAAAGCATGTTTAACAAATTGTGCTGGCAAAACTGGACAGCTACATGCAAAAAAATGGGCTTAGACCTCCACCTATCACCATGTACAAAAGTCAGATCAAAATGGATTAAGGACCTCAATATCAGACCAGAATCCCTAAGGTACATTGAAGACAAGGTCGGCAAAACCCTCCTCGACATTAAAGCCAAAGGTATCTTCAAAGCTGACACGCCACTAGCCAAGCAAGTGAAAACAGAGATAAATGAATGGGACTATCTCAAACTAAGAAGCTTCTGCACCTCAAGAGAAACAGTGACCAAAGTACAAAGACAATCTACAGAATGGGAAAGGATATTTATGCAGCACCCATCCGATAAAGGGTTGATAACAAGGATATACAATGCACTGGTTGAACTCCACAAGAAGAAAACTGCCAACCTGATCAAAAAATGGGGTGATGAAATGAACAGAAGCTTTCCTAAAGAAGAAATCCGAATGGCTCAGAGGCACATGAGAAAATGTTCCACATCACTAATCATCAGGGAAATGCAGATCAAAACAACCATGAGATATCATCTCACACCACAGAGACTGGCCCACATCCCAAAAAACAAAAGCAACCGGTGTTGGCATGGATGCGGGGAGAAAGGGACTCTTCTTCACTGCTGGTGGGAATGCCGACTGGTTCAGCCCTTTTGGAAAACAATATGGACGATTCTCAAAAAAGTAGAAATTGAGCTTCCATTTGACCCAGCAATACCACTCCTGGGAATATATCCCGGAGAGGCAAAACGGTATAGTAGAGATGGCATATGTATTTCTATGTTCATTGCAGCACTGTTTACAATAGCCAGAATCTGGAAAAAAACAGAGTGCCCCAAAACAGATGACTGGTTAAAGAAACTCTGGTACATCTACACAATGGAATACTATGTAGCTGTCAGAAAACATGAAGTCATGAAATTTGCATATAAATGGATCAACATGGAAAGTATCATGTTGAGTGAAATGAGTCAGAAAGAAAGAGACAGACATAGAAAGATTGCACTCATATGTGGAATATAATGTAACTGAGAAGTACAAGTTGGCAACGATGCAACTTCTGGCAGATATCTCTCTGGACTTCATTCCTAAAATACTAAAATAAGAAACCCAAAACCATGAGGCCACTAGGTGCGGTCACTCGACCTCGTACCTCTTCATCCTCAGCAATGGAAAACAAATTATCTAATGCTTCCTTTTCAGCAGGTCTGACTTTATGGGAGAGACTCTCCAAACAATAATAGTGAGTTTTGTTGAAATATTGTATGCAATCAAAGTGAAAGCAAAGTGAAATTTATTAGTTACACAGGCGGGGGGGCTTAGGGTGGGGGGTTAGGGGCGTGGGGGGGTTAGAGTTGTGAGAGGGTGGGGTGCAGCTATACTGGGATTCTTGGTGGTGGAATATGAGCACTGGTGAAGGGATGGGTATTCGAGCATTGTATAACTGAGATTTAAACCTGAAAACTTTGTAACTTTCCACATGGTGACTCAATAAAAAATTAAAAAAAAAAAACTTGATTTGTGTGTTGAAACCTCTAAAGTTCTGTTTTCACGTGGGCTATATTACCTTTTACTATATGTTTGATATCTATGAAACATGTTAACATATATCATGCATTTTTGATATACCTATATTTCTATATATTTGCCTTTAATGATACATTAAGTATATGTCAAATAATTTGGGTTTCAGAATCTGAAAAGAAGTGATGGTCATTATAGGTCTGTGTGAATTTTATGGTGGGGATTGATTTAGGGATGTTTTGTTGTCAAAACTAAGATATGATTATTTGTGTCTCAAAAGTGAGCACATGATTTGATCTGAGTAAAAAAGTGTAATCCAGCTTCTAGGCACCTGAGAAAATGGGGAACTAATTGACCCACTCACCCACATCCTCAGAATATCTATTATTAGATTAAGGCTTGAGTTTTGTATGGAGTTAAGTTATAAAATAAGTTGGTATTTTAAAAAGTAATATACTAGAATCGACCAATCTTCAAGCAGTCTAAATAGAATCAGTCAGTGTTTTAGTGAATCACCCAGAGGACAATTGTGAAACTTAGATAATAACTTTAAGCCGCATTTGTCTCTAGAGGTTGGTGTATATTTTATATGTTCCCTTACATTTTGAGGGAATATTTAGAACCCAGGTTTTTGCTTTATCTCAATCATTCATGATTATATATAGTTGAACACTATCACTGTCACTGTCATCCCATTGTTCCTCGATTTGCTTGAGCAGACACCAGTAATGTCTCCATTGTAAGACTTGTTACTGTTTTTGGCATATTGTATATGCCACAGGTAGCTTGCCAGGCTCTGCTGTGCAAGTAGGATACTCCTGATAGCTTGCCAGACTCTTCAAGAGGGACAGAGGAATCGAAACTGGGTCAACTGCGTGCAAGGCAAACACCCTACAAGCTGTGCTATTGCTCCAGCCAACAATTCATGAGACTATCCTTTTGTCATGGATGACATGTGCTTCCACAAGACATAACCTTTCACAAAGGTGAGTGGGATAGTGGAAAGTTATGGAAAGTTTGTATTTGGAGAACAAGAAGGAGTCTCTTATGTTTGCTCACTTTCAGTGTTAGGTACATAAAATATGTATGCACACTTAATAGGAAATCAAATTAGTGAGAATAAACTAGCATTTGGTGTGCCTATAGTCTAGGGACTATCAATACTATTGATAATAAATACTTGTTTGATATACCATACACATAGTAGGTGTTAAAAAGCATAAAGACATAAATTTACAAATGCCACTTGCATGAACTATCCTCTATTAAAAAAATGTAAAAATATTCACATTCAGAATATACAAAGCTTGATAAGTGACTTAAATGTTTTATAATTTTCATTTATTTGCATTAAATAATTAAGCTAAGTAAAAGTATACATATAAAACTGATACTATAAAACTTATAAACATTACTTTATAAGTTTTACAGTTAAGTTTTCTTAACTGGTTTGTGGTCTCATATCAGATAAGAAGACAATCTATATTCAAGCATTTAGCCAAGTTACATGATGTTCTTTGAAAATCAACCCCGGGACTTTTTTACTAATAGTCCCTGTAGATCAAATAACTATAACTTAATTATGACTTATATAATTAACTATAACTGTACGCTAGTTATCTCACTGATATTCTGGTTTTATTGATAAAACTAATAAAACATAGAATCCTCAGGTGAAAGACATGTGTCACTTGAACTTACATTACTGATCAATAGCAAATATTATCTCAGAAAATAGTATTAATGTGTCCAATTACAATTATTCTAAAATATGTTTATGTTTATTGATCCATAAGGTTTTAGTTTGTGTGTCCCTAAGATATTTTAGGTATGTATTCTGCCAATATTTTATATATATGTATCAAAAAACCTTCTTAAATTGGAGAATTTTTTCTTAAATAATTGGTCTGAATCTGAGACATCATGCACAGTCTAGATAATTACCCATTAATAGATTGAATGAAATTATAACCTTTTGCTAGCCACTTACTCTTTGTTCTGCTTGTCATTTTTTTTGTCTTCATTTGTACCTATCAATTTAACTTAACAAATTTTGCACTATTTAATATTCTCTCTTGGCTTACTTAAATGTGCTTCTAACACATTTATATATTTTTATTCTTGCGTGTATACAAAACATATTAATTTACTTAGTAATGGACTGGGAATCAAACCTAGGACATTGTAGGTTTGAGCGATAGCTCAGTGGTTATGGTGTTTGCCTTACAAGCATCCGACCCCGATTCAATTCCCAGCATCACATATGGTCCCCCGAGCACTGCCAGGAGTAATTTGTGAGTGCAAAGCCAATAGTAAACCCTGTGCATCGCCAGGTGTGACCCAAAAAGCCAAAAAAAAAAAAGTAAAAAAAAAAGTAGTAATCAACAGCAGAATGACATCCCCAACTCTAAACTGGTTTATATTAGAAAAACCTGAGTAGCAGGAAGATCATATAAGACAGAAGGTGCATGTATTGCTCATAGACAACCTTGGTTTGCACCAAAAGTTGTCTCCTGCGTCTACCAGAAGGGGTCCCTGAGCACCGAGCCAAGAGTAAACCATGATGGAAGCCAGATGGGGTTCAAAATCCCCTTAAGCCCATAGAAAAATCAAAGGACAACCAACAACAACAAAAAGCCTCCCCAAATCTTCTATTCAATAACATTATAGTATTTTGCTTGTGGTAAAGGATCTTACAAGATTATAGCCTCAGTTTCATTCTGCAATCATACATTTCACTTTTACACCCACTCATTTGTAGTGTAATTATATAGAGTGTAGATAATTTACACGATCATTACAAATTAAATTTATTGTTCTTTACCACCATATATCATATTTATTTCCAAAACAAATCATTAATTCAAATTTCTGTAAATATAATTTTGTGGTAAAGTCTACGTTTTTTTCTGAAAAAATACTCATTTTGAAAATTTTTAAATAATTTTATATTCTTAAAAAGGAACCAAAATAAACAGAGTTCTATGAACTCTATCACCCATATTGTAATCTCTATAGGGACTGTATTTATTTGCTTCAGCTAGTAAATAAACATTTGTAAGATGCTACCCACTAAAAGTACAGATTTCAGATTCAACTGTTTTTTTCTTTTAATTATTTTTTTCTCTATTATAAACTTCTAAATCACATTACTAAGCCCAGTAAACACGGGCTGGGAGATACTAAGTTTCACACCATGTACTGAGAAAAAAATAGATAATTTGAATTATTGTAAAACAAAGATCAGTTTATTTTTCATATGCTTTTAATCAATAATTTATTTACATCATAATGGACTTATGTTTATTTTATTCTTTGGAGTATAATATAATACCATGTATTTCTTCCAATTGTATTAGGTTTGGCTGCTGAGAACAATTTCAGCTGACAGTGGTCTGATATATGGAATATATCTATTCAATGGCTTTCATTAAAACATCTCTATGTGCTATACACATTGCAAAACGTGTTTAAAACAAATTTCAATTATGAATAACCTAGCTAAGTATGAGTATGTGCATACAAAAATATATGCAACAATGCAATAGAATATTGTTAAAGGAATAGCTTATTTTTTCCCAAAATTCTATTTAACTCTATTTTTCATTATCCACTAGACATAATGTATATAGTAAATAGATTTATCTGTCATAAAAAATTTTATAATGTTACAAAAGTAGGCTTCATAGTGGTGAGTAATTTACTTTATGGGAACTTGTGAACTCTTTTGGATCTCTTTTGTCTCTAATTGTCTCTGTAGATATTTTGAGAGTATTTTTTTATGCACTTATGCTAACTCTCCTGAAATACAGCACTGACTATATATGGACACTCAGATACACAGATTAGTTAACAGAGACTAATTACCTAAGACACTGTAGTGGGTTATAATATCTTTCTCCATGAATATAAAAATTCTTTCTTTCCATTTTTTATATATTGTTTATATAGAAACCATTCTATACATTTGTGTAGTCTGGGAAAAGCAAACCGAGAGGCTATTTGACCTGATTTATTTTGACTCATTCAAATAACTTTGTCATCTTAGGAGACAAGATACTAATTAAGTGTCAGTGTTCAGCAAATAATAAAGTATGGTTAGACAAATATTCACACTTACTGCATTGCCATCTGGTGCAAAGTTAACAAAAGCATAATGCAGAAATTCTCTGATGGTTACAAGATTACCCTGGTTGGTGATGTATAGAACCTGTGCACTAAGAACTTTTCATAAATGATGCTATTTATCATAAACAATGTTGGAAAAGGATATCAATGAATGTGTTGTAGAAAAAAGTTTAGCTTTGATCAAACAAATAATCATAGACCACAAAAGTAAGTTGTAAACTTGAATGTCAATCTGTAAAATGTATTTATGAAATATGTGGACTTAGCTCTTTTTCATAAATGTATCTGTATGTGGAGTTATTCCTACATTTTTAAATATCTGTTATCTATACACTGATGTAATTAGGAATATATGAATGTTTGTGACTTATAAAGTACAATGTAGAGTTAAGAGAGATAACACAGAAATTAAAGCAGTTTCCTTCTATGTAGCAATGTTTGTTTGCTCACCAGAAGTGCACATGGTTCCCCAGAATGAAATCTGAGCAGAGCCATGAGAAGCCTATATGGACAATAAGATCATAATACAAAACACATTATTATACAGTAAAACTTCTACTGTTTGCTAATTGTACCCTCTTTGTACCATTATACAAACTCATCATCTTAATAAAGTTGCAATGTTAATACTGAAAACAAAGAAATTAACACAGTAAAATAAGCTTTTTATAATTATAATTATATAATAACATTATCTTTCTGTTGTATGTAAAAAGAAATGACCTATTTTCATTTTGAAGATTTTATAATTTGACCACAACATAGTAGATAATTATCTTGATTCAAATAAACACAGTGATAATAGTATATTTTTCTAGAAGTTATCTTCCAAACTGAAAATATGCATTCAGTTTCTTATCAAGTTTCCTTTACATTAAGATAAATTCAAAATTTTAATAAATTCCACTGAGAATATTAAATTATAAATGGATAAGTTATAACTAATCTCATAGTTGAGTACACACTTTATACTATGAAAAAGCAAATCATATTATTAAGAAGACTAACCATTATCGATGAAAATCATAATCATAAGATAATATAGAAGTATATAATGGAGTTATGAACTATTACAGTTAAATAATTATAGATTTCATGACATTTACATAACATATTTATCCATACATATATGCTCAGATCTTCTTCAAAAAGAGTATATTTTTATAAACATAGCACTGTAGCACTATCGTCCCATTGTTGATTGACTTGGTCGAGTAGGCACCAGTAACATCTCCATTGGGAGACTTTGGAGCTCAACCTCCAAGGTTTGGGGTAGCAACTATACTTAGGTCACATAGAACAATCTATATATGTGAAGCACTTCCCTTCCTTCCTGGGAAGCTCATCTAAGACAAAGATCTCCTTTTAGGAGATCCGATCAAGGGCAAAATTTCATCTAGGGATGTACTTTTCCTTTCTGGAGTCCATAAACAATCATCTTAGATTTTACTTCTTAATGATCTTAAAGATCTTTCTAGTCACTTTTTATGGACACAGTAAGAGATATATTAAGCCTAAAAGGTGGCTCTCCTGGGGACATCTCTCTCTGTATCCCAGACTACAGTCCTCAGGCCAGATTAGTCCTTCTTAACCCTATCAGGGTCCTTGTTCAGTCATTTCTCTTGGGATTATGACAGAATTTGTCCATAACTGTGCTCTTATAAATTTTAATGACACTTTGCCTATCCCTTTTTGGTGGAAGGTAGCTCAAATCTTTCCCTGGGTCATCCAAGTTCCTTCATCTGAATACTTCTTTGGGAGTGCTAGGAATGAATAGCAACTGGGTTTGGTCTCTGAATCCATTTTTCCACTCTGTGTCTCTTAATTGGTGAATTTATACCATTGACATTAAGAGAGATTATTGTTATGGGATTATGTGCCATCTTTCTGTAAGGGTTTGCTGTGCTTGTAGGGGTTCTTCTTGTCTTACAATAGCACCTTTAGTGCTTCTTTTAGGTTTGGTTTTGAGTCTATGAAGTTCCTGAGCTGTCGTTTATCCCCAAAATAGTGTATCATTCCTTCGAGTTTGAATGAGAGTTGAGCCAGATAAAGTATTCTTGGTGAAACGTTCATTTCATTGCGTTTTTTTCACTATATCCCACCACTGCCTTCAGGCTTGGAGGGTTTCCTCTGATAGGTCTGCTGTGACTCTAGGGGTTGCTCCTTTGTATGTGATTTCCTTCTTCAACCTTGCTGCTTGCAGTATTGTGTCTCTATCCATGACATCCATCATTGTAACTATGATATGTCTTAGTGTTTTTCTGTTAGGGTCTCTTTTAGCTGGCACCCTTCGGGCGCCTTGAATCTTGATGTCTGCATTCTCTAGTTCTGGGAACTTTTCAGCAATAATTTGTTTGACTGTGGCTTTTTCATTGAGGTTGCTTCCCTGTCCTTCTGGTACTCCAATGATTCTAATGTTGTTCCTCTTAAAATCATCCCCAAGGACTTTGAGTCACCCTGGAGCTATTTTGAGGTCTCTTCCTATTGTTTGTTGTTGCCTGTAAGCTTCTTGCAGCTCATTTTAAAGCTCACTGATTCTGTCTTCAGATACAGTCATTCTATTGTTGAGGGCAGCCACAGAGTTTTTTACTTCATCTACTGAATCCTTCATTTCTTTTTGTAGACTTTTTTATTTCTGCTCTCAATTCTTCCCGTATTTTCTCGGCTGTCTGATGTACTGTTTCTGGCAGGTCCTCCTTTAACTTGTCAATCTTTCCATTGAGTTCATTGAACATCTTGAGGATTTCAACTCTGAATTCTTTATCAGAGAACTCAAGTTTGCAGAAACGTCTATTGAGGTTTCTGGATTCCTTTCATCATCCTCTCCTTGTGGTGGGGATTTGCGCTGTTTCTTCATGTTATTGCAGTGTGATGGAAGAGGGACCTTCAAGATCAGTATCCTTGTTCCCTCTTGTTGCGAAAAAGGATTCTGGATGGGCTCAGTCAATGGTGGTTGCCTTTTTATTTTCCCCTTCTAGAACATGGCCTCACACTCATATGTTCCTTTAATCCTTATGTGAAGTCTTGGTTTTATGTCCTGTTTACGGATAGCTAGGATGGTACTCAAGGACATGACATAGGTAATGAAGCCTGTGCTGGAAGAGAGAACGGCTGCGGCACTTGGGAGTGGTGTGCCGACCACTAGGGTCGCAGTCCGGAGTGGGGGGGGACTGCTGGGGTGCTCGGGGTCCGAGGTGAAGGCTGGGACTCGGGAAGGGCGGATAGAGGGACATCACACACCTGTGCTGGAAGAGAGAATGGCTGCTGTGCTTGGGGGCGGCATGCTGGCCACTAGGGTGGCAGTCCGGAGGGGGGAGGGGATGACTGGGGTGCTCGGGGTCCGAGGAGCAGGCTCTATTTTTTGTTTTTGAGCTATGCACAGGGTTTACTCCTTGATCTGCACTTAGGAGTATCTCCTGACAGGGCTCCTGAGACCATAAAGAGTGCTCAGAATTTAACCTGAGTCAGGGTGCGTGCAAGGCAAATCTCTCTGCTGTATTATATCTCCAAAATAAGATAGAAATAATTCTTGATAAGTTATGCTTTAAGTCACTTTTTAATGATTTATTATTGGCCTACAATATCCTTCTTTATTGCTTGTTTAATTATGCATCATGATTTGTTCACTTTTATAAAATATTCATTAGTACTGTTGTCCCGTTGTTTATTGATTTCCTTGAGTGGGCACCAGTAATGTCTCCATTGTGAGACTTGTTGTTACTGTTTTTGGCATACCAAATATGCCACGGGTAGCTTGGCAGGCGCTGCCTGTGAGCGAGGGATACTCTCAATAGTTTGCTGGGCTCTCCGAGATGGACGGAGGATAGAACCCAAGTCTACCACATGTAAGGCAAATGCCCTACCCGCTGTGCTATCAGTCTAGTCCTTTTATAAAATATAGACACATGTAATTTATATTTGAAATAATCACTGTCACTGTCACTGTCATTCCATTGCTCATCGATTTGTTCAAGCGGGCACCAGTAATGCCTCTCATTGTGAGAATTATTGTTACTGTTTTTGGAATATCTAATATGGCATGGATAGCTTCCCAGCCTCTGCTGTGAGGGCGAGATACTCTCGGTAGCTTGCCAGGCTCTCCGAGAGGGGCAGAGGATAAGAGATATTATTCATATATAAAAAGCTTATGTACTTGACCTATAAATCATACAACCATAATTACAAATTATGGCATAAACACAGCTATTGTTCTAATTCCACTCATCCTGCTCTTTGCATTATTACTATAGGTGGTTGTGGTGGTTATGGTGTAGTATTAGTAGTACTAGTTGCAGCAGCAACAATATTATAAAGTTCTAGTATTTATTTCTTATAATTAAGCATGCATATCATTTAACTCATGATTCATTTTATTTGTATCATTATATCATTTTTATCATTTAACAACACCACCCCCCCCACACAGAAACAATCATCACCATTATCATCATCATCCCGTTGATCATCGAATTTCTCGAGCGGTCTCAATAACGTCTTCATTTGTCCAAATCCTGAGATTTTAGAAGCCTCTCTTTAGTCGTCCTTCCCAACAATGCCACATTGGAGACTCAGGGTCAGGGGACTGAGACCCATCTTGTTGCTGGTTTTGGCATATAATTACACCATGGGGCCCTTGCAGGGCTCTCCCATGTGGGCAGGAAACTCCTGGTAGCTTGCCATTTTTCCCAGAGGGAGAAGTAGGCTATAAGATGTCAAGTGGCCACAAAGCGGCTGAGCTTCCAGGAGCTTACTTTTAATTTTCTGGATGCTGGCCATTGATGGGATTACACAGCTCCGGGGGGGGGGGGGGGGTCACTGGGTGTAACCGCCTAGCTACTGGGGAATGGGAAATCTGGGCTGAAGAGGACCAGTCCCGATCTGAGCAGGCTTGGAGGTTTCAGCCCCGAGTCCCACACACCTGGGTTCCTCTGCCGGTACATTCATGCGTGAGGCTTGTCTGAACGTGTGGAGAGGGGCCTTGAGCATGGCTGTGGCTAGGCTCCCAAGGTCTTTGGCCACTGGTAGCTCTGCTCAGGGCGGGGAGGAAGCTGGAGTCCATCCCCTCTGAGGAGCCTGGTGGAAGACAGCCAGGCGCGCAGGCAAGAGACTCTCTGCCACAATATTTATCAATATTTATAATATTTCTCTTATTCTTAAAACTTGGAAACAATGGGGCTGTTTCTCAGAGTGATTATTTTATTCTATTTTATTTAAAATTAATTTTGATGGGCTCTATCTCAAACAATACTCAGAAATTATGTGGCCCCTTCTGGTAATTCCAGGCCAATAAGGGTTCAATACAAGGGTCTGAGAAAGTGTTGCTGCAAGAGCTTCCTTGGATTGAGAAATCATGTGGTGTTAGGAATAAAACTAGAGTTCACTGCATGTAAGGAAAGTATCTTAAATCTTGCACTACCTCTCTTTCCCTTATGGTATTAAAAATTTTATGTTTCTGATTTAAGTGAAATAATAGTATATGTTCTTCTGTATCTGAGTTATGTCAATTAGTATAATGACTTTCATCCTTGCTTTTACAATTGGTGAAATTTTCATTTATCATTCTCAAATGATATCATATGCTTGTATCATTATTTACTAATTTATTACTATGCTAATAATAAAGCATAGCCTAAATGAAAAGGAAATTTATAAACTAGGAGAAAACATTTCTACAACATAGCAGATAAAGGATTTCAATCAAATTGCAAAGGTAGCTCCCACAAATCTAGCAAAAACAAATGAGTAAATTATAATTTTAACTTGAGAAAGAAACTTTGGTTTATCCCAATATTTGGACAGTATTTATCCAGGTTTTCCCATTCCAGAATTAAATTTATTTTGCTTTATACTTAATATTAATAGATGTGAATAAGTATTTACATATAATACAGCCTGATGTTTTATTTAACATATCAATACATTCATATTCTCTGGATTTGAAATGTTTTTTTTTAATCTAAATTTTATGCTATAAGCTTATCATTTGTTATTGTGTATATTTATGTTTATATGTGCTTTTGACATGTAGTTTAAGCATTTCAAGCCCTAGTTGATTTTTATATCAGTAGGAGAGTAGTTTCTTTGAATGAAAAAGCACACAAATGCCTAATTCATATAAATCTTAGTTTTCTAAATCCAAAATAAAACAATGCAGTAATGAATAGGCAGAAATTTACAATTTCAAGTAAAGGATCTTAAATTCTTTAAGTAAAACTGCTTTTCTTTATGTTCTCTGTAGCAAAGATTGTTAAATCAAGGCATAAATTTGAAATAAGTTGACACATTTATGTAAGGAAATATTGATTTGGAATAGCAAAATTTATCTTAAATATAGAAGACTTGTAATGAGAAAAACAGTTGTGTAAGTTGAAAAAAGAAACAAGAAAAATACTAAGGGGTCCAAAAATACAATAAAATTTTGTTTAAATATTGCATTTTGTGAAGTCTTTCCCTAAAATTTATCTTCTATAGTTAATATTCAATAATGTGATTTTTAAAAATTTGAGATTTTGTGAAGTATTTTGTTATCCTAATATAAACTTCACCTAAATTTGAATTTTCTTAAATTTTTCTTGTTTTTCTCTAGAAGACATATTTTAGAGCAGCTTAAGTTTCACAATAAAACTGAAAAAAAAGATATCAGAACTTTCTCTCTCGTGTAGTCCCTGTACCTGTTCATGAATAGACTCTTCCATTAGTAAAACCTCTCATCTTATTATCATAGATGAATCTAACTGACACTTCAAAACCTCCCAGCACTTTGGGTGACATATCTGGGTTTAAATAAAGTGTCATGCTATATATCTATCACATACTCATAACTAAGATAACACAGGTCATATTTTACACCATATAACCTACTGATTTCTACCTTTATTATTATTTGTTTTGGTTTTGTATCAGGGTCATATCAGTGGCACTCAGGGGATATTCCTGAATCTATTTAACTCCCAGCCAGGCTCAGAAGAATCAATCGCTTCACCATCAAACCTGGGCTTTGAAAATGGGCCTCCCATACATGCACTGCCCCATATTCCCAGACTATTCTCCTTCTCCTAATACAATTTATTATCCATTGTGTTCATAGTTCTGCCTTTTCTTTATAAAAAAATCAAAGTTTTCAATCCTTTAAAAATTTTGTCACTTAGTGATATGTTTAGTAATAAGATCCCATTATGTTTCCCCTTTCCTTCCTTCCTTCCTTCCTTCCTTCCTTCCTTCCTTCCTTCCTTCCTTCCTTCCTTCCTTCCTTCTTTCCTTCCTTCCTTCCTTCCTTCCTTCCTTCCTTCCTTCCTTCCTTCCTTCCTTCCTTCCTTCCTTCCTTCCTTCCTTCCTTCCTTCCTTCCTTCCTTCCTTCCTTTCTTTCTTTCTTTTTCCTTTTCTTTATTTTCTTTCTTATTTATTTATTTCTGGCTTGTGGTTTTGGGCCACAGCTGGTAATGCCCAGGGGTAACTCCTGAATCTGTGTTTTCAGGGGACCGAACAGGATGCTGGAGATTGACCCCTGGCTGATGTTATACAAGGCAGAAGCCTTACTGCCTGTACTCTCTCTCTCTCTAGTCATCCTCTGATTCTTCATGACTTTATGTCTCATTTACTGTTATCTCTGAATGATATTTCATTTCCTCCATGCACAATAGTATGTGTATTCACTCTCTGAGAAGGGTATCATGATAGCTTCAAAGCTTTGATAATTATAACTAAATGTATAACATAAATACTAGGATTTCCACATTTTTCCCACAAAATGTATAGCTACCTGGCTAAAAAACAAGAAACCATGCATTCAAATAAAATAGTTAACATAATGTGACAAATATTTTTTCCAATAAATCTTATTGAAACAACTTGACTTTCATTGACAAGAAAATGAAACTCAAACCTTAAACATTTACCTGCTTAAAGAAGTTAAAATCTAGGTCCATAAAACATCACACAGAGATATTTGCATATATTTTACTAATTCAGGTTCACTTTCAGATAACATTATTTGATAGTATAACTCAATGGTAACATAACTTTGAAAAGTAAAATAATCTCAAGTGTCCCTCTTGTTCCTCAGCACTTCTTTCACTCAGTTCTAATATACACACATATATAAAAAAACATGCATTAGATATAGACATAGGCATCAAAGTGATGCGGGAAAAATAATTACATGAGAATACAGGGAGAGAACTCAGCTGCACAGCATGCATGACTTGCATCCTTTAGGCCCTACATGTAATTTCCAGAACAAGCAGCACTGATCCACCAGACCTTTAATGCTGAGGTAACATTGCTAGGACTAACCTTCACAACCCCAGTACTTTTGAAAGAGCACCTCTAAAAATCATTGCAAGTGGGCCAAAGATATAGTTTAGTGGTTAAGATATCCAAACAGAGTTTATAATTCATACTGTATGACTGCCCCCGCCCCCCCTCCCCGCACCAAGTTCAAATGGTCTGTGACACTAAAGTCCCACAAACACTGGTGGCCGAAAGTGTTTCAGTGGTGCCTAGTACTTCATAGGATGAGGAGGTCTGTATCTTAGGTCGTAACTGATGATATCTATGAATCAATAACATTTCAACAATTTCTATAAAGCAGAGACCACAAGAAAAAAAACAATGTAGGAATATACCTGTAATAAAAATCAGTCATATATATTCCCCCTCGATGCTTCACCACCTCATTGTAGCAAGGGCAATATTTATCTAAGCTAGAGAAAAAGAATATGAGGATATATATTTGCTGTCAATTTTATTTAAAGCAGAAATAAACAGGAATGTGAATATAAACTGATTGATCTGAAGGACTTGTGAAGCTCTTTTGTCAAACATGGTTAGAGGATTGTAAATATGTAAATCGTGGAAAATGCTTGTTGACATTTTCAGAAAAGATAAAACATGTAAAGACATTTCTGTTCTACTGAGTGTTCCAAACTGATAAGAGCCCCATTAAAGTGGTACTAATAAGTTAATTGGTGATATTTTCTTAACCTCTTTCTCTGCTATCCACTTATATGAACAAGTTCCTAGACAAAAGTAGAGATGGCAGCAGGTATAGATTTACTTTCCTAGACTTATCTACATGATTTTACTTACTTTTTTCATTTTAATATATGGCTGAAAGAACTGAAATGTTAAAAAATAGAGACCAAGTGAGGACTCCAAATGGCAATATTTCCCAAAAATGCAGTGGATAGTTTCTATTCATACTGAAAATGACCTTTAGATTGAACATAGATGTGTTCTTCCTACCAATTTTTTCTGATACCTATGTCATACATTGCTTTTAATAAAACCTTACTTATATAGTGACCATTAAAGAGAGACATGACACTCCTTCATTGCTCTGAGAAGCGAACCTAGTAAACTTTGTACCCAGAGTTGTGGCTCTCAGGACTGTGAGGGAGTAAATGTAAGAGCAATATTGTATGTCGTAATTTGTTATAGGAGCCCTACACAAGTACACAGTTAGCAAAGGCACAATGTGATATCATTTTCCTTTTAAACTTATTTTTGTGTCAATGTGTGTTCGGAAAGTTTGAGTAGTGAGTTATGGTTCATTGATACTGGTTGACAAGTCCTGCTCTTATGACCTTTTGTCCAAACTACAGAGGCTAGGGAGTTCTCTTATTTGAAAACGTCTAGTTTAAAGTGTGCTACTAAACAGCACTAGTGCAAAGATTTAGAAAGTGAAATAAAAACCTAGTTTTCCCCCTGCAGCAGTGGTGACTAAGCACATTGACTTGGGCAAATGGTAGATAAGACAGGATTTTGGGGAATCCTCCTCAAATCCTCCACCTACACACTGGAGGTGACTTGCCTTACCCACTCTGCTCCTTGTTATATCTGCATTTCCTGGATTTCTTCTTGGAACGGGATTTATGAATTCTTTGACCTTCCCACCACAACATTGCTGACATTATTGTAGGGCTCTAATTCCCTATATTATTTTTGTGGCTGGTAGAAATACCTCTAGCAGTGACTTTTCCTAAACTGAATTCTCTCAAACTTATAAAAAAATAGAAATAAGAATCTTCACCTAATCCAAAAATAATGAAAAACTTTATGAAATATTACCATGAGAGAAAACCTGTATGCCCTTTAGGATGAAAGAACTGTTTTATTCTCTAAGGGAAATTATTAATTGATGCTCTGCTTATCCGGGTTTCACATTGCGCTCTAAAATTTTGTGAAATAACATTTATTATAAAGCATTAATGTGAATGTCTTGTCAACTATGGCTTGATAGTTCAGAGAGTCCCATGGATTAAGCTCACTGACAGGTCTCTGTGTCTCTGAAGTGATGCTGACTTACAAACGAGGAAAGTTAAAGAAATACCCTGGCTGGCTAGAAAATATTTTACATGTTAAAATATTCCAAGTGAAACAAACTGAGACTGCTGTCAAACTGATTTTATCTTCTAGAAAATTATCCTGCACTTTCTATCAACAATACAGACATTTATTATAGAACCAAAGTGAATCTAGTGCATAGTTGTCATAAGCTAATAACTACTCTTGGGAATTATGGAGACTTGCATAAGTTTCCTATCTCTTAATGCCTAAGGAATGTGATCCTACTATGACAAATATAGTTCTAGTAATTTATTTTTTATATATTATTAGTAAAGTATTTGAATACTACTACGTTTTAAATTTCTACTTGGAGCTATCTTGCTATTGAAATAGTTCAGAATAATCTTTAAATGCTTTATCTTCTATGTATTTAAGCTATTGGGTAATACTGAAATATTCTGCTAGAGAAAATGTTTAGTCCTTACTCTTAAATTTTCCATGATGATCATGTTGATAATAAATTGTAGGTGTTTTTTGACAACCGTGTTCGGTTGAATACTACAATGGTTATTTAGAATTAGGAAAAGCTTCTATTGTAAACTTATTTTCAAAGCTGGAGGGATAGTATAGCAGTATGGAGCTTGCCTTGCACGTGGTTGACCTAGGTTTGATTCCCAGTACTCCGTAAAGACTCTGAGCCTGCCAGGAGTGATCCCTGAGTCCAGAGACAAGAATAAACCCTGGGCACAGCCAGGTATGGCATCAGAAAGAATAGAAACAAAAAGAAAAAAATTAAAACAAAGCTTATTTTTAAGATATCTTCAATTTGGCAGCACTAGTATGTATGTCCATAAATCAGGATGCTCATATTTCTACAAAGGTTTGGGGTGAATGCGGTGCGTGTGTGTGTGTGTGTGTGTGTGTGTGTGTGTGTGTGTGTGTGCATGTGTGAAGCAAGATACTTTGATACTGAACAAATTTTATTTATTTATTTATTATTTATCTATTTATTTATTTATTTATTTATTTTTGCTTTGTGGGTCACACCCGGCAATGCACAGGGGTTACTCCTGGCTCTGCACTCAGGAATTACCCCTGGTGGTGCTCAGGGGACCATAAGGGATGCTGGGAATTGAACCCGGGTCGGCCGCGTGCAAGGCAAACGCCCTACCCGCTGTACTATCGCTCCAGCCCCAACAAATTTTATTTAAAGATGTGAGCAGTGAAGTCAGAAAGAAATATGTACCTAAGATACAACATGAGCTTGTAAGAATAGGCAAGCAAGCAGAGACAGAAAGGTAAATATTCAATGGAGAACACAGGCTTGACTTAAGAGCAAGACTTATGTTCATATTTTGTAAAAGCAAGTGGTCAACTATCTTCGGTTTCTCTTACATAATGTACGTTCATAAGTCTGTACATTTGTAATTAAGGATGATTTGTTTTAATCTAAACCACAGAGAATTCAACTTCAATCTAGTATACTTAGTGATACTGCAAAGAAATACTAATGAAACAGTTTCCTAGTTCAGGAAACTTGAAGGTACAATAAGCATGGTGCTGGATCTACTTCTAGATCTATATTGAGGGCTTCACTCTGCTTCATGCAAAGCATTCACTAGGCCCTTTCAGCTATGCATTTGGTCCTCTTCTGAGTTCTACAACTCAGTGGTCAATCACCTGTTAGATCGCTATGGGGTATTTCTTTTTTATTAACTCAAATTAATCATATTAACTCTCAACTCTGAGTCTACTTTCTCATTTTTTAATGTCTCCACTCTCAATTCCAGAAAGAATAATTCCAACTAAGTTTACTTTACTGAAATATTAACTCAACTTGAACATTTATCTCTCATTTCACATTAAATTAAGCACAGGTTTCTATCTTCTATCATCAAGGCACACACATGCATACATATACTCATACTAATTTCTCTCCAAGCATTAGTACTGTATAAACTATCATTCTTGCCTACTATAGTTGATAGATTCTCATGAAATTTGTTATTACTTTGGTTTTGTATTCTCTTTAAATGTAGTTTTTAAACAGTAGGTTGATAAAATGCACTAATAATTTTTTAACTTCGGCACTTTCTTTAATTTTTTTTAGTTGATTTTAGTAAATTTCAGTCAATTCTGTACTGAATTTATATTAAAATTCAAAACAATTAAGGAAGCTCTGGGTCATTACATGGCTCTGATAAAACTTGAAGTTTCTGAAGTACAACTCTCTCAGTTAATAATGATTCTCCACAATTAATTGCAAAATCAATAGCAATAATAATTATGATAAAAATAATAACCTGTGAAACTGTGTATTTTTTCTTCTGTTTTGAGTGAGAGTCTAGCTGGGTAAAGTATTTTTGGTGAGGTATTTATTTCATTTAGTTTCTTCACTATATCCCACCATTGTTTTTGGGCCGTGAGGTTTCCATGAGACAAGTTGGTTGTGAATATTAAGGATATTCCTTTATAGGCAATTTCTTTCTTTGATCTTGCTGCTTTCAGGATTTTGTCTCTATCTAAGATTTTGGTCATTTTTGATCAGGATGTGTTTTGGAGTATTTTTATTTGGATATCTTCTAGTTGGTACCCTTCGGACCTCCTGAATGTGGTCACATGTTTTCTTCACCTCTGGGAACATCGTAGCAATGATGTCTTTGACAGTTTTTTCTTTCAGGGTTTTCTTCCTGTCCCTTTGGGATTCCAATAATTCTTATATTACTCCTCTTGGCTTCATCACGATCTTCTCTTGCCATCTCTTCCCGGATTGTCAGTCTCTTTTCCATTTTCTGTTGTTTTCTAGAGTGTCTCTGGACTTCATCTTCGAGCTCACTAATTCTGTCCTCAGCAGCTGTTACTCTGTGCTGAGGCCGTCCAGTGAGTTTTTTAATTCTCCTACCAGGTTTTTCACTTCTGACATTTCCGTTTGTATTTTCTGCATCTCTACCTTCAAATCTTCTTGTATTTTATTGGTATTGCTTTCCATTGTTTCTTTTACCTCCCTAAACATCCTCAGTAGCTCCTTTCTAAATTCCTTGTCAGAGAAGTTGTATAGCACTTCATTGCTGTTGGGATCGTATGGGCTAGTCTCTTCAACCAAGTAAGCTTGGTGGGGATTTACGTTGCTTTACCATTGTGACCTATGTGACTAAGCCCTTCACAGTCACTGATACTATTCTGTTTGTGATGCAATATTAATTTAGGTGCATTTAGTGAGATATTGGATAATGTGTTTCTGTTGGTTAAGCTAACCTGGTGAAAGTTCTTGCTAAGAGGGTAACTTCTGGTTCTTGTGGGATATGGAGGGGGGGTAGATACAAGGGCCAGGGGGATTGCCCCATACCTGTCTGGAAGACTGCTTCATGAGCAGAGAGGAGAAGACAGTTGCAATAGAGAAGGGATTACTAAGAAAATGATGGCTGGAGAAATCAGTTGGGATAGGAGATGCATGCCGAAAGTAGATAATGGACCAAACATGATGACCTCTCGGTGTCTGTGTTGCAAGCTGTAATGCCCAAAAGTAGAGAGAGAATATGGGGAATATTGTCTGCCATAGAGGCAGGGGAAGGGTGGTAAAGGGGGGGTATACCCGGGATATTGGTGGTGGGGAATGTGCATTGGTGGAGGGATGGGTGTTTGATCATTGTGAGATTATAACCCAAACATGAAACCTTGTAACTATCTCACAGTGATTCAATAAAATAAAAAAAAAAAGAAATTGAAAAAAACCCAAAACCCAAAAACCAATATGCAACAACAACAACAAAAAATGTTTTGGATTTCAAAGGCAAAAATAAAGTCACTGTCCCTTAAAGAACATTATCAATAAAATGTTGAGAAGACCCTAAAAATAAATAAATAAATAAATAATAACCTGACATTCATTGTGATAAGACCAAATTAAGAGAAATTGCTTTAATTGAACCAAATACTATGTTCAAGGGAAAATTTTTGGAGGAGTGGGTGAATTAAAATGGCTATGTTTACCATTGGCTAACTGCTTTTGCTCTTTGACATGAAATGGGGTTATTTTTATTCAAAAAACATTACTGCTATGCTATATGAGATTTTCTCTCAGAAAGACAATTTAAAACTAAATAACTCAGGATGCTAGCAACATATTATATTCAATTTTAAAAAATCATAATTTAAATAACGATAGAGTACAGGTTCTGCCCTGTCTGTCTCTGACACACACATGTGCGTATGTATATAATTTTTTACTATACCCTATTGTGACCCTAATGAGTTCTGTATGTGTTAAGGAACTGTGTTTGGTGTTTAGAATAAAATTGGAGTTAGTCACATGTACTGTTACTCACTCTGACCCCACCCTACATATATATGTATATATACATATGTATATATATGATAAATTGTTTCACGATATACCTCATGCAAAGTCCTTATTATATCTAAGAATGATTTCCAATATGCAACTATTAAATGTATTGGAAGTTTTCAAGTCAGCAGGCCTGGGTGACAGGGAACTGCATGAGCAACCACCTGCATGCTCACCTGGTCTTGTTGAGCTAGGAATTTAATTAAATTGTAATGAACACATGGTCTTAAACATGCAAGGTCAGCAATATGAACCCTGAACAGTTTGCTCTGGGTCATATTAAATAAGAAAATATTTAGGGTCTTTTATTAATTAAATTAAATAAGAGAATTGAATTGAATAAGATAATTGAATTAAGTATTTAAATTAAATAAGATAGTAATTTGTTAATTTAAAAATTATAGGACTCAAATTCATTTTGTTTATAGCCCATCAATTCTGAGCACAGCAAACATAACCAGTATTACTTGTAAAAATCTTGGTTTTCTGAAAAGTCATATACAGAGAAATAATTCACCTGTTTTATATCAAAATATTATATGTAAGAGTAAGAGAAATTAAATATAGTGCATTAGACAAAAAACTATATTGATTTTTTTATTTCTAAAACATACTAATTATAGCATATCTATTAGATTATAATCTTTCTGTATGCAATTCTAAGCATATAGATGTATCATAGCATATATATTCTAGGATCACTGAGTTATAGATATTACACACAAAAATGATAAAGGTAGAAAATGCAGTATATTTTAAAGTGGATGCATATGTTCTATTATTTTTTCCAGATTGTTTTTTTGGATTTCTTTTGCAATCTCACCCACAAAATCTAATTAACACTAAAGAAAATATTTTATTGGACACATTTATATGAAAGAGATACTATTCTTAGCAATGATATGAACAATACTTATAAACAATTTATATTTGCAAGATTTGCTCAAAAACAATGAGAGATCTGTCCAATAAAAATTAAACTTTTGTGAAACAAATCGTTCAACACTAGTTAGATAGCTCTTCTTATTTTAAAGCTTAAAAATTAGGACTCTGGTGTAGCAGCTGTTTGAATTAAAAGTTTGTAGATATTAGCTTCATATAAGACTTAGTTTTGTTGCCATAGCAATCGCTACAGGGAAAGAAAAATAAAGGGAAGAAAATTAATCTGCCTCACAGTTTAGGTTCCTAGAGTGCACCCCCTATGTGGTGAGTGCAATAATTAAGTCTTGTTTACTGAGTTCTTTTTAAAACCTTTGATGTACCTGATGATATCATCACTGCCTGATTGATTTTTTCAGGTATGGGAAAGAACTAAAATTAATTGCCCTAATCTTTACTCAAGGACAACACATACATTTTGTACTGAAGCAATTTGTTTCTTTCTTTTTCTTTTTTTTTTCCTTTTTAAACAGCTGGAGATTTTTAGTTTGTATTATAGTTCCTCTTTTTATTAAAAAAAAAGAACTTAAGGAAAGAGAAATTGTTATAATACACAGGTTGAAAATTTGCATGTAGCACTTGAAATGAGCACAGGAAGAAGCATTTTGAATTATTTTAATGTGACTACCTTTAGAATAAGAAATTGTTTTATATCAAAAATGTTTTTAAAAATAGTGAAATTTTTATGGAATTGCTTATTAAAATTATAAGAACAAAGTTTTAAAAAGTACGATTTTATCAGATTCTTATGCAATAAAATTAATATATACATTGATGATTTTATATATTTATAGTTCTGTATAGGACTATTCCAAAACAATAATAACAACAACAATTATTTGTTTATGTTGGATTTTTTATTCTTTGGATCACACCTGGAGGTGTTTAGAGCTTATTCAGTTATCACTTAGGGGACCATATGTGGTGTGCAGGTTAAACTCAGGTCAACCATTTGCAAGACAAACATTCTAGTAGCTATATTATCTCTCTGGTCCTAATAATAATAAAGACAACTATCATAGTAATTGAAAATATAGAATAGCATTTTTATGACTTTTTATTTGTCAATTAGGTATAGATGAAAAATTTCAAAAACCGTATCACTGGTGACAAGATTTGATGAGGAATTAAAAGAATATATTTCTACTTGTGGAGAATAATCAACTGTAATTTGTGAGTTCAAGTTCTTGCAACAATATGCTGTAACCCCAGAGGGCAAATGCAAGATATTCTTTTGAACTTCTCATTGCTGTATCCTTTCAATTGTAAATTTTCTTTAATTCCCTTGAACCAATCTTTTAAATGTATTTTTTCTTTAAATAATTTTGTATATAATTTTCTTATTTTGTTTTTGAGACAGACCCAGCAATACTCAGGGGTTACTCTCTCTCCTTGCTCAGGATTCACTCAGGCAGTAGGTTTGTGGGACCATATCTGCGACAGGAGATCAAATCTGGCTCATCCACATTTGAGGGAAGCACATTACTAGCCGTACTATAACTCCAAACCCTAGAATAATTCTTATTATTTTGTATATTACTATCTTGTTAAATTTATATCCTTTACGTGAAAATAGAAAACCTATATTTTAGTATTCTATTCAAAACAGAGAACGTTACCCAAGGCATTTCCTAATGTTTGGTAGCGTGCAATTATAGTATTTTATAAGTCAACTTTTCTTTTATGCTACTTTACTCCATGAATTAGCAGGGGTTTATTATTTTCTTTACGTATTTATTGTTTTTCTTAAGATGCTTCAATTGATTCCCAGATATTTGATTTTCTGAGGTGGGGGTTTGATGGGGAGTGGACTGATGAGGAAGAGGGGAGTGTGAGGGGGTGCCTTAGACATTGTTGGAGGGATATGGAGACTCTGGTGGGGATGTGGTGTTGGAGGTGTTATGAATAACGTCATGCCATTGATATTATTGAAAAATTGTAAATCATGGTGAGAAATATAACTTAAAGTTAAAATACTTTTTATCCTTATTGATAAGTTTTTGAAATACAGTATATGCCCTGGGTTGTGCATTTTCATTAACACTATTAAGGATACTTGTATAACACAGAGAAATGATTATTATTTCTTAAGCTTTATTTATAGACATCTGTAACCATGAATTCTCATTTTGTCTAGTAACAAAGTTGCTTTGAATTTTATTTTGAATATTTTCACCTTTCATAACTAGTGGTTATTTTTCAATTTTTTGGAATATCTCTTTTTTCTCCTCTATTTTCTCCTTTTTTAAAAAAAATTCCTCCTCATAATTTCTTGAAAAATGGAGAATGCATATTCACCATGTCTATTAAATTGTGCAAGAATATCAACATTATTATACCCAGTGAAATAGAATCTTTAAAATACATGAAAATAAAAAAAATTCATAGAGTAGAATAAGTGCAATTATGCTCAGGTATCTATACTCCTGTAAAATAAACTGGAATTTCCATCACTGTATCAATGTCATCCCATTGCTCATTGATTCTCACGAGCAGGTACAGTAATGTCTCCATTGTGAGACTTGTTGTTACTGTTTTTGGCATATCGCATATGGTATGGGTAGCTTGCCAGGCTCTGCTTTGGGGGGGATACTCTTGGTAGCTTGCCGGGCTCTCCAAGAGAGGCAGAGAAATCGAACCTGATTCAGTCACGTGAAAGGCAAATGCCCTACCCACTGTGCTATGGCTCCAGCCCAGGTAAATACAATGCTCAATAATTTTCAAAGCATAATCATATTTCATCTCGTTTAAATTTCAAAAGTACCCTTTGAGTTGAGGAAATAGTTTTAGTCATAAAATAACTTGCAAAAAATGTGACTAATAAGTGTTAAGAATTAGATGGCTCTTAGCTTCCAAAGTTAAGGTATGAAATGAACATCCAGATTCATGAAACCTAAAGGATCAAAACTTGTTTGATTCTAAATCATCATACACCAAGATAACAAAATTAAAGTATCATAAATGAAAGACAAAGAAATTTCCAACCATTAAGAAAAAAGTAATGCACCGTATTCATGGGAGCGCTGTAATACTACCACTATTTCTCAAGGAAACTTTGTAAGCCAGAAAATAATAGAATAATATATTCAATTTATTGAAAGGGGGAAGACCTATCATCAAGAATACTGTATTTATTTCCAAAATTTGCAAAACATATATAAATTTTCTAAAATTGTGCCCTACACATATATTGATTCTATAAAAGGTATGACTTTATATTTGTCCTTTTTTAGTAGTGAAAAGACTTTTTAAAATTCACTATCCTGGGGCTGAAACTATAGTAGAGTTGGTAGCACATTGTAGTTGACTCAATTCAATTCCCAGCACCACATATGATCCCTTGAACTCCCCCAGGAGTGTTCTCTGAGAGGAAATCCCAGAGAAAGTCTTAAGTCCTGCTAATGTTGCTTCCCCCTGCCCCCCCAAAACTCACTATATATATATTCAATAAAAAATAAATCACAGTGTACAAAAGTGTTATGGAAAGAGAGAGGATGAGAGAGAGAGATCTTCAGACCCAGAAATAAAACAAGTCATAAATATCCAAATAAGTTATTGTTTAAGATAAACACTTCAACTCCAACTGATCAAACATCTTGTTTCTTCCTTATAGAAGTGTTTCAACCAATTCCTATCAGACAAGAATTCCTAAACTTTTCATTTTTCTCTTGGCACTGTCCAGAGTCCAGTTTCCTTTTGCCTTTATTCACATAAATTCTTGAATATTTTTACATATATTGTTTTATCTTTTAACATAGCATGCATAAAGACTTATAGTATGGGACATAAGGATTATATTTAATAGCCTACAAGACTCTAAATGAAAGAGAAAGAGCGCATTTCCTATGAGCTTATTTCTATAGTGATTGTTTAGAGTTCAATTCACAGTGAACTCATTTCTTGGAGAGTTGTGATTGCATTTTAAGATTAGTTGTGATTGTATTTTAATCTTAAAGCAAAGTCTTTTTTTAACATTTATTAATGTAGCATACATATGAGTAGATTTACAGATAGGATAACTAGTTATATTAGTTTTGAAAAACAAGTGTCCCATAATATTCTCATACACTTACATAGATAAACATAAAGTTTCTATAGATTTATAGCTTCTCTTAAAATTAAAATGAGTCCTTTATTTTTAAAAAAAACTAAGTGTTGCTAGAATTATATATTAAAGAAAGTAATTAGTATTTGATTATTTTCTAACTAAAACTTTGGTCTTACTATAAAATGAACTTGATTTCCTAACAGAGGCTTATCTTTGTTTGTAAAGACTACTTGTCAGGATAGCAAGTCAAAATGTTATATACACACAAGATATAAACAAAAAATTTTATTATATGTAGGATAATATAAAATGAGATTTAGTTATCTACATATTTTTGTTATGATTTATATTTTCATACAAATAACATGAGACTTTATTTTGATTTAACACAGTATGCATCATAGCTTTATAAAATAGCATATTATAAGGGATGTAAGACCTATATATAATAGACTGAGAATTGGTTCATGTTTACAAGTACTAACTTGGTGTTTTTAACAATATTTGATAAATTGATATTTATCAAATTTAATTACTCAACTTTTAAGATGTTCTATTAAAATGCAATTTCATATATCTTCATTATGAAATATGGTCTGAGGCTATTTTAATAACCAACATACACAAAAGATAAGATGATTAAATTCATGCTAAAAAGCAGAGTAATTATAAACCAGATAGTTAAATGCATGATAGATTTATATTTGTGCTTTCTACCTATGAAATAGGATGCTCTTTTGAAAATATACCGGAGAGCAGTAAATTTTGATCCACTAATAAAAACATCCATCAAAAGATATATTTGAACACTGTGGGTCATATATTCATTTAATATTTGAGGTATAACACACACTGATTTAATTTGAAATTAAAGTATATATGAACATGCAAATTTATGGTATATTAAAGAAGTAATGAAAGCAAATATCAGGACTATTTCTTCACAAGGACAGACAGGATTTGTCAGATTGTTGGTATCCACACTGTAATGAAACAATGTTAACTAATTCCCTAGAAAATAATTATTCATAAGCATACTTATTCACTTATTAATCCTCATGCAACTTACATTAATTCTCAATTAGCAAATAAAAATGGCAAATACAAATAGCAAATGCTATACAAATTAAAAATAAGTCTGTTATTGGTATTAGTCACCAAATGGAAAAAGAAACTAAATAGTTTTTATTATATTATATAGGAAACTACTAAATTTTAATAATGACTGTAATTATTTTTAGATTAGTACACTTATAATAATTTTAAATGGTGAATTGCAGTTATGTATGACTTGGCAATACATTTAAAAATTAATTGAAAATAAATTAATTTGTATCTTTCCATATGATTTTCTGTATATTCATGTTAATTGTCTAATAAGAAATTTGGTCACTGAGTAATCATATTTAGAACATCATTTTGAAAATATGTGGAAAAGCATCTAATAAAGATGCAGTTGTATCTATAAAATTCAACATATTTAATAAATAAAATCTATTTTGAAATCTCTTCTATTTTAATATTGCATAAATTTGGTAACTTGGTATTTCTATTATTTTACCGAAGAAAAAAAGTATATGTGTTAAAGCTCATAAATAAATTATATTTAAGAATAAAGATGCAAGAAAAACAAACAAGGCAGAAAAAGCAAGAACATTTTTATATATCTAAAGACTCCAAAAGCAGTGAGAATGGATGTGTTAAATAAACCCTTGCAAACATAAGGGAGAAAACAGTATTATGTATATAACATTCAATTTTAGTTCAGTAAAGCGCTTTTTTTGTTATCTAACATAAAGACAGAATTAAGAGCAAGTAATAATATAATCTTGCATAAAGACATATTAAAAATGTAGGTGTTGGGGCTGGAGCATTAGCACAGTAGGTAGGGCATTTGCCTTGCACATGGCCGACCTGGGTTTGATTCTCAGCATCCCATATAGTTCACGAGCACCACCAGGAGTAATTCCTGAGTGCAGAGCCATGAGTATCCCCTGTGCATCGCCATGTGTGACCAAAAAAGCAAAGAAAGAAAAAATAAATATCAATGTTCATTTGTATTTGGGTCACACTTGGAAATGGTCACATTTCAACAAGGAAGTGATCATTGACGTAAAGAGAGGGGTTCGACAGGGTGATACAGTTTCACCGAAACTCTTCATTGCCACCCTCGGGAACGTCATGCAACAACTGGAATAGGAAGGAATGGGAGTGAAGATAGACGGTCGGCAACTACACCACCTCCACTTCGCTGATAACATCATTATCATAACGCCAAACGTTAGCCAAGCGGCACAAATGCTGGCCAACTTCAACCATAAGTGTGGAAAGGTCGGACTGCAGCTGAACCTCAACAAGACGATGCTCATGAAAAACGAACTAGTCCCTGATGTTCCATTTGCTCTCAATGGAACGAACATCTATGAACGCAGCAGCTAAGTTTACCTGGGTTGAAAATGCAACATGAGGAACGACATGGCACCAGAACTGCACAGGCGGAAGAGAGCAGCGTGGGATGCCTTTAAGAGCGTTGAAGATGTGGTTAAAAGGATGAAGGATCTCCGATTCCAGGCACATCTTTTCTATTCCACCTTTCTTCCTGCACTAACATCCCTCAGAGACCTGGGCCCTACGCAACAGGATGAGAACGCTATTCTGGTATCCAAAAGAGGAATCGAAAGAGCTATGCTAGGAGTACCACGTCTCACTCAAGTGAGAGAAAGAATCCGGAGTTCCGACTTCCATTGATGGTCAAGAAGGAGGGATGCTCCAAAAAAAAAAAAAATGGGGCTGGAGCGATATCACAGCGGGTAGAGCATTTGCATTGCATGCGGCTGACCCGGGTTCTAATCCCAGCATCCCATATGGTCCCCTGAGCACCACCAGGGGTAATTCGTGAGTGAAGAGCCAGGAATAACCCCTGTGCATCAACTGGTGTGACCAAAAAAAAAAAAAGAAGAAGGAGGGATGCTGTCTCGTTTGCCAAGACATCAAAAATCAGATGGGTCGGACATCTAATACGATTCAGAGATGACCACTGGACTAGAGTTGTTAACGACTGGATTCCATGGGACATCAGAAGACCAACAAGATGGTCAGACTTCTTCATAAAAACCCTGAATGAATGGTTTGAGGCACTTCCTGTCCCTGAAGCAAGCAGATATCATTGGGCTACACTAGCACGTGACAGGGACAAATGGAGACATTACTGGCACCTGCTTGAGCAAATTGAAGATCAACGGGAAGACAAGTGATACAAGTGATTTGTATTTCGGTCACACTTGAAATGTTCAGGTATCATGCCTGGCTCTATCTTCAGAGGTCACTTCTGGTTTTGCTTGAGTAACTATGAGGTGTACTAAAGACTGTCCAAAGTGGGCAAGGCAAGTGCTCCACCAGCTGGACTAGTTACTCAGTCCCAAAATGCACATTTATTTTAAAGTTGAAAAACTTTCTGGAGAAAAATCTCCAACATATAATTGTTAAGAATACTTATGCTTTATTCAATGGAAACATTTTATATTATCTATATTACCTATAGATAATATACTCACATAGCAAATTTATACAAAGAAGTGCAATCATTTACTGTCTGTCATCCCATTGATCATCAATTTGCTCGAGCGGGCACCAGTTACATCTCCATTATGAAACTCACCACGAGTAGCTTGCCTGGCTCTGCCGTGCCTGCAGGATATGCTCAGTAGCTTGCTGGACTCTCCAAGAGGGACCAAGGGAGAAAGAAGAATCGAACCCAAGTTGGCTGCATGCAAGGCAAACACCCTACCTGCTGGGCTATTGCTCCAGCAATCAACAAAATAAATATATCTGTCTGATAAACTAAATATTTTAATAGGCACATAATTTAGTACTTTGTAGGTTTTCAATTTTAGCATTTGTCTATGGTGTATTAGTAGAAAGTCTACAAAGGTTTAGAATAATCACTATATCTAGAAAAACTATAAATCTGTAAACAAAATAAAAATTGTTTGCAAAAATTAGTTTTGTGATTCATTTTAGCGAAGTGGCTAGTTACTAGAGCTCATCTATATCTTTACAGTGTATAATACTTGTACACTGGTTTTCAGTACAAGTCTCACACATATGTTTCAATGTATAACTCACTGTTTTACTGTATTTTATTTCATTGTATAAGTAACAGGTGCCTATCATTCCACTGACATGCTTATTTTTAATACTGGTTTAATGCTTTAAAATATTTTTATTTTACATAATTTAGCTAGTACATAGAAATAAGATTAATTTTTTTACATCAACTGTGTATCTTGAGGCCTTACTGAATTTACTTTTCCCTAAATTATTTAACTTCTCTCCTGACTTCTCTGTCTTACACCTTATTTCAATGGTGATACTTTTCATATAATTTTTGACTAGATGTGATAAGATCATAGCCTTGATCCCAATAACATAAAATAAAATGTTTATTTAATTCAATAGTGATATTTACTAATTAAATATAGTGCTTTAAAAACTTACCTTAATCGGGGGAAAAATCATCTTTTCTATTTCTAGTTTGCTGCAAATTTTGTTTAAAATTTATTTGTATTTTGTGAAACAAATTTAGTGCATCATTTGGAATGGTAGTTATACATTTATATTAGTTACAATATAAAACATTACTTGATTTATTTCTTCTTTTAAGATTGTTTAAAATTGTTTAAGTTGAGTAAGTGGCAGAGGAGAAAGAAAACTCAACTTCCTGGAGCTGAGTTCTCCTGTGTTAGCTTTTGTCAGAGCACAACTTTGTGTTTCAGCTCCACATAAACCATGGGAGTTGCAGTTGGCTCTGTTATTTGGGAGGAGGTCCTGGAATTATAAAAATTTACTTCTAATTACATTCCATTACTCTGAGCATTATTGGCCTCATTATTTTAATATATTTACATTCATTAATTTTTATTTTTCGGTTCCAGGACTGGAGCAATAGCACAGCAGGCAGGGTGCTTGCCTTGCCCGCGGGCGACTGGACTTGGATTCCTCCATCCCTCTTGGAGAGCCCTGCAAGCTACCGAGAATATCCTGCCTGCGTGGCAGAGCCTGGCAAGCTACCCATGGCATATTCGATATGCCAGAAACAGTAACAACAAGTCTCACAATGAGACATTAATGGTGCCTGCTGGAGCAAATCTATGAACAACGTGACAACAGTGCTACAGTGGTGGTGGGGCTACCCCCATGCAGTGCTCAGGGGTTACTCCTTCCCTGTCACTCAGGAATTCATTCCTGCCAGTACTCAGGGGAGCCATATGGGATGATGGAGATACAATCCAAGTTGTCCACATGCAAGGCAAAAGTCTTACCCACTGTACTATCTCTGCAGCCCAAATATAAACTTGTATTAAAAGTAAGTAATTTCTATTTATGTTTATACATAAAATACAAAATTTAATTGTTCTTTTTGCTTTAATCTCAAATGACATTATGTAGACCTGAAAGTTTGCATAAATTTTTAGTTTGATGTTAAATACAAGCTTTCTTATTATAATTCTACCCAGATTTTATTTTTACCGTATTTTGTCAAATTAAAAGCATTGCGAGATACGGATATCTTACAAATTTAACAAATGATTGACAAAAAGTCCCTTTGTGTGTTTCTTGCTTTGATGCCACAGCCCACAGTTTTTAGGGTCTATTCTTGGCACTTGGAGGTCAGTGCTGCTGTTGCTCTAAGGGTGATATATTTCTAATGATTTTCTTTGAGGTATATCCCTGGCACAGCATAAACTTATTTTAAAAAAAATTTTATTAGTGAATCACCATGAGTTACAATTATAAACTTATAAACTTTTATGTTTGCATTTTGTTTATATCTTTCCACCAGTGCCCAGTCCCCTCCACCAATGTTCCCAGTATCCGTCCCACCCTCCCACCCCACCCACCTCTGTGACAGGGCATTCTCTTTTCTTCTTTCTCTCCTTTTGGGTGTTGTGGTTTGCAACAGAGGCACTACATGGCCATTGTGTTTGGTCTATATTCTATTTTCAGAGTGCATCTCCCATCCCGTGCAGTCCTCAAACCACACTTTACCTGGTGTCTTCTTCTCTATGCGAGCTGCCCCTTCCTCCAGCATGTCGGGCCAGCTTCCAAGCCTTGGAGTCACCCTCCTGGTACTTATCTCTACTATTCTTGGGTGTTAGTCTCCTATTCTGTTATTTTATTTTGTATTCCACAGATGAGTGTAATCTTTCTATGTCTGTCTCTCTCTTTCTGACTCATTTAACTTATTTTTCAGTTTTTACTTTTAATGGTTTGAATGGCTCTCAAATCACTGTATTTCTTTGAATATAAATTTTCATATCTTGTATTACTAAATATATTGATAAATATTATCTGCACCCCTTTGCTTTTACATTTTCACTGTAATTAAGGTATTGCCAGTTTTTTATTTAATATTTTCAAAGAAAAACTTGTATTTTCACTTTTTATGTTTGTTTTGTTTGGGAGGGTCAATGTCCAGAGGTCATTCCTGGCTCTGTTCTCAGGAGTCACACATGGTGGTTTTCTGGAGACAAAATGCAGTGCCTGAAATTGAACTGGGGTTGACTGCATGCGGGGTAATCGCCTTTATTCTCTCTACTAGCTATTCAATCTCTCAATTTTTCATTTTTCATTTTGATTTTTAATTTTTAAGTTTAAATTTTTGACTCTGTTGAGACTGAAGCTGTCATTGAAGCCCTAGCCAAACAGGGCGTTCAACCTCCGTACATCAAGATCCTCCTCGAGCTCTATTGTGGAGTCATCACCAGGATCTCACCATTCTACAAGGATGTGATCATTGATGTAAAGAGAGGGGTTTTGCAGGGTGATACCATTTCATTGAAACTCTTCAGTGCCACCCTAGAGAACGTCATGTGACAATTGGAATGGGAAGGAATGGGAGTGAAGATAGACGGTTGGCAACTACAACACGTCCGCTTCCAGGATGATATCGTTCCCATAACGCCAAACATTAGCCAAGTGACAAAAATGCTGGCCTACTTCAATGGAGAGTATGGAAAGGTTGGATTGCAGCTGAACCGACAAGACAATATTCATGAAAAACGAACTAGTCCCTGACGTTCCATTTATCTCAATGGAACAAACATCTCCAAATGCAGCAGCTATGTGTACGTGGGTCGAGAACTCAACATGAGGAACAACTTGGGGCCAGAACTGCGCAGAAGGAAGAGAGCAGGTGGCATGCCTTCAACAGTGTCGAAGAAGTAGTTAAGAGGACAAAGGATCTCTGAACACTATTCGGGTATCCCAAAGAGGAATCGAAAGAGCTATGCTAGGAGTGTCACGTCTTACTCAAGTGAGAAAAGGAATCCGTAGTTCCGACTTCCATCTAGAGTCAAGAAGGAGGGATGCTGTCTCGTTTGCCAAGGCATCAAAAATCAGATGGGCCAGACATGTAATATGATTCAGAGACGAACGCTGGACTAGAGTTCTTACTGACTGGATTCCATGGGACGTCAAAAGACCACGTGGCTGCCAACAACGAGATGGTCAGACTTCTTCGTCAAAAACCCTGAGTGAATGGTTTAAAGCACTTCCTGTCCCTGGAGTGAGTAGATATTATTGTGCTACACTAGCACTCTACAGGGAAAAATGGAGATGTTACTGGCATCCACTCGAGCTAATCGAAGATCAATGGGAAGACAAGTAACAAGTGATACAGTGAATTTTCTGTTCTTGGTTTTATAGATTTCTGCTGAAATGAAATTACTTTCTTGATTGTGCTTATTTTGTGTCAAATATGTTTTTATTTCTTAATATGAATACTGAGAAAACATACCAATTTTCTTATATAGACTCTCACAATTATAAATGTTATTTTAAATATCACTTTAGCTGCATAATAAATAGAATGTACTTTTTTCTTATGTCAACTTCCTTATATTTTTTCTATTTATACTTTGATTCACAGATTATTTATAAGAACTTTTTGAATTTAGAATTAATCATAATTTGTATAATCAATCCCTTTATTTGACTCTGATGTCAAAAAGATCAGAAAACATTCAATTTACTTTAGCCCTTCTAAATTAATATATGTTTAATTTTTTAAAAATGACCTCCACAGGAAATCTTCATTGTGTTTTCAGAAAATGATTCTTTACATGCTTGATATGTGTAGTCTCCCCTCCATATTAGTTAGGCCAGCATTGATGTCCTACCTTCATATACTTGTTTTGTTTGGACTTTTTTTTTTTCTTTTCTGGATAACACCCAGTGATTTACTTCTGGCTCATGCACTCAGGAATTACCCCTGGTGGTGCTTAGGGAACCATATGGGATGCTGGGAATTGAACCCGGGTCTGCCGAGTGCAAGGCAGCAAACACCCAACCTGTTGTGCTATCTCTCCAGCCCCTTGTTTGGACTTTTGTTGATTGCTCTTTTATCATCTGGTTGGTGTGTTCATTTCTGAAAACAAGATATTGAGATTTATGACTACAAATGCTAGCTAATTTGTCCCTTCAATCATATCAATATTTGTTTCATGTATTTTATGACATTCACTGAGAAAGTGTTATCTAAAAAAACTGCTCTGCTTGATATATTTATCATCATAAAAGATTCTTCTATGTCTCCAATAAAGTTGCTGAAGGGTCTCCACACCAATTTTTGGAGCTTGGGAGCCACGCAAAGCAAGATGTTATGGCTGACTTGGCCGTGTAGAACCTATAGTACCTCGGTGCTCAGGACATTCTTCAAGTTCTGACAGTCTGGCAGTGTTTAGGGACTATACTGAACCAAAGTGAGAAACAGGGACCCTGGAAAACAGAGCATGTACACTGGCCATTTGGAGCTATTTCCCTGGCTCCAAACAAACTAAGCTATTTTTATATTTAAGCTTATAATGACATGCAGAAAATCAATTTTATTGGAAATTCCTAGGGAACTGGGGCCAGAGGATAAGAAAAATCTTCAGTAAAGCTCCCCATAGAAGGAAATGCAAAAAGAGATGACAGAGAAGCCAAGGAAAATCCGTAACATGAAAGTAATATAGGGAAGTAATTGAAATTAAATAATAAATAAATACTTCTGAAGTATAAATAAATGGTCTTAAATATAGATATCTTACTGGAAACCCTAATTAAGATGAAAAGTGTTTTCAAAGAGAAAAAATGTAAAAAAATGTAGAGACTTCACAATAAAGAAGTAATGGGTAGAGATAATTACAAACTAAACTACGTTTCATAAAAACATTATATAAAATGCAAATCAAACCAGAAATTAGCACTGCTCAGTTAATAAATAAATATTGGTCATAAAAACACAATATCAGTCATTACTCTATGCTTGAATTTTAACCATATTCCTCAAATATGAAAATTTATATGGTGTAGTTTTAAGGCTTACAATCTCAATAATAAACTATTCAGAGATAGGCTTATTGGGTAGATAGTTTAATGAGGCAATTAGATTGATATCTAATATAATATGGCTGGTGTCCTATAATTAGATAATATTCGGTTGTAAGAAATATAGTTTGAAGACACATTGGAAAGAGACAACCATCTTCAGATCTATAGAAACACTTCAGAAGAAACCAACTTTGATAATCTCAAGAAAATATTTTTATCATTAAGTCAATCAGTCAATGGTATTTTGCTAACAAAAATTTTCTAATTCATTGAAAGTAGAGGAACTTTATGTTCTTTTTTTGATTAACATCCTCAGCTTCTTTACCAAGTTTCCAAAGGGAACAATACCATACAAGTCAGTTTTACAAACATTCATCATTCATTTGTAGTAAACATGTTAAATAAAAAGTTCTTCAGTAGGTGTATGTTCAAAGATATTAACAATTTTCTTAAAGTAAAAACATTAAAATTCATAAATGTAGAAAAAACCAATTAAAATTTTGTTATTCATAATTTTCAAATAACCATTTAATTATGCTCAGCAATATAGTACTAATTGAAACAAGGGAAACAATGTCCCCTAAAAATATAGTCTTCTATGATATAGTGATAAATTTGTGATTTAGGTATATTCACTTAGATTGGACTACACTTGTTGAGCCCCTTGACACCTGGAAAACCAACAAAAACTCTGTATGCAGTTCTTTATATGGGTTATACTTGCTGTATGCTTTGGCTACTTTTCACAAGGGACTTGTAAATGTCATCATTTAGGGGAAGAATTCAGACAGGAAAAGGGAAGGATAGGAAATAAAATTGGATCCAGAGGGACTTTGGTACAGACACTCCAAAAGAGTCCACAACTTATAAGTTTCTATAATTCTTGTTGTTATATTATATCATGAAAGAAAAGTTGCTGCAGGTTTTATCCTGAAGTACTAGTGGAAGAAACATATTTCAGTTTCAGTTGAGTGATTTTCAAATTTGTTTTTTCTTTGCTTCCCTTCCAGTATGGCTACATATTATAGACAATTTTTAGTATATAATAAATCTGGATCATAGCCAAATATGATACAAATGGTTCAGTATTTATTCTAATGAGATTGTTTTAAAAATAATCAGAAATAAAACAGAAAAGTATAGAAATAAAATCAAAACATGTAAAGCAAAAAATTCCAGGCATTTCAGTTATTTTTTTCTAATTTAATATTCAATAACTGTGAAAGAACAGAACAATAATATAAACATCTGGTTGTTAGGTTATATTTCAAAAAAATTCATACAGAAATATATATGTGCTTATATTTATAATACATAATTTGAAAGAAATGTGGTTTTATATCTGTTAATAAGAAATATCTTACTTTGGCAATCATATTTAGTGATACATTTAATCAATTCTATTACTCTTTATAAGTGCAATTTTTAATGAAAACTTTATAAAATAGTGTGCTCAAACATACAACAATGAATTTTAATCATATATATGGCCAACATTGAATTATTCACTGAGAAATATAAATTTATATATGATTTGTTTTTGTTATATTGATATTTAAGTATAATTTCTTTCACTTGGCAATTATCTATATTTATTTTTATTTCTTAATTGTTGTTTCTATGTGTAGCTACATTTTTCTCTTTGACAAAACCTTTCATCTAATTTGAGTTTTGAGTCAGATATCAATTTATTATATTAGGTATTATAATTTAATATATTTTAGATAACAGAATATTTTCATCTTTCAAATAACTGTAATACAGTGAGTATGATATTGTTTTAAAAAGAAATTATTGGAATAGTTTCTGAGAAAAAAAACTTTAAAAAAGAAAGTGAGTTAGTATAAAGCATAAAATCTGATAATTTAATTTTTTTCCAAAATTTGTTTATATTTTAGGGTAATTGAAATTTCAAATGCTAGTAGAATATAAGGAATATGAGAGGAAGCCAAAATATATTTGAGCTCATCTAGTTTTTTAAAAATTTATAAGCAGAAACTCCAAATCAATAATTGTGAGTTTTTTGTTGAAATATTGAATGTAATCAAAGTAAAGTGAAAGTAAAGTGAAATTTACCAGTTACACATGCTGGGTTGGGGGCTGGGGGTGGGGTGGGGGGGAGGAGACATTTAACTAATCTAAAACAATGACATATTCAGGTCAAATTATTTTCATTCGCATAAGAAAAGCTATTACTTAAGCATTTAATTTCCCAAAATTCCCTTATTGAGATATGTCAAATTTGATGCTACTTTGAAATCTGTGTAGGTCTTTGGTGATTGGATTATGAGGCAGAACTTCAATGAAAGGGAAAAAAGCCCTTATGAATGTGAACTTAGAGGAGTCTTATCCTCCCATTTGCCACCTAAGGTTTGAGCTGGAAACATGGATGTATAAATATAGAGACGGGGCCTCAGTGTACAGTGAATTTTGGGGAACCACAATCTTGGATTTTGCAGAATCCAGACTGTGGAATAAATAACATTGCTTATATGATTTAGTTTATAGTATCTTGTCAAAGCAGCCTCAATAGGCTAAGATCAACAATAAATTCCTTATAAAGTCCCAACATCAGTCACAATCAATCACAATATCCCGTTAATCACTGATTTTTCGGGCGGCCTCAGTAACATCTCATTTTGTCCTTTCCCTGAGATCTTAGGAGTCTATTTCGACTTCGCCCTCCTAAGGATGTTGCACTGGGGGCTCTTCAGGGTCAGGGGAATGAGATCCAGCTTTACTGGATTTAGCATGTGAATACACCCTGGGGAGCTTGCAAGGCTGTCCCATGCTGGCAGGAAACTCTCAGAAGATTGCCAGTGTTTCCTAGAGGGATAAGTATGCCAAAGATAATCTTGTGGCCGCTTGTGGCCATGTGCTTCTGAGAGCTTTTAAGTCTCTGTATGTTGACCTTTGATGGGATTACACAGACCAGGGTTCCTCTGCGGGTACCTTCATGCATGAGGCCTGTCTGAACGTGTAGAGAAGAGACTCCAGCATGGCTGCAGCTAGGTTCTGGTGGTCTTCGGCCTCAGGGAGAGCTGGTTGGGGTGGGGAGGGAAGCTGGAGCCCATCCCCCTTGAGGGGCCCTGGGGAAGACAGCCAGGCATTCGGGCAAGAGACTCTCTGCCCAACATATGCAGTATTAGTATATATTTATATACCAGAAAATCATTCCTTTTCTTTTTTTTTCTTTCATTTGCTTTTTATAAAAGAAAGTGTGTCCTATTCTGCATAGCTTGTTGTTGTTTCTGTCTCTATGCTCATAGAACCCCGAAGTGTTTGGTGAGGGAGGTGACACTGGCAGTGCCTCGGGGATTGAGTCAGGGTCAGCTGTAAGTATTTTCATCATTAGACAATTATTTCTTCTTGGAAAGATATTACATCATGTTACAAGTGTGTTACTAAAGAAAGATAAGCAAAGGTTTTCCCTAAATTTTGTTTCTGTGGGTAACTGCATCATAAAAACAAATAAGTACAGTACCAGTGGGTAGGGGTTTTGTCTTGCACTCAGCTGACCCGGGTTCGATTCCTCCATTCCTCTTGGAGAGCCCGGGAAGCTACTGAGAGTATCACCACAGTCTGGCAAGCTACCCATGGCGTATTCTATATACCAAAAACAGTAACAACTAGTCTCACAATTGAGATGTTACTGGTGCCCGCTGGAGCAAATCGATGAACAATGGGACAACAGTGCTACAGTGCAGCAGATCAAAAACCAATCTAATGTAAAAGGTCTTGATAAATCAATCCATACATACAGACCTTAAGTCTGTGTTATGTTTTCCAAAAATGACCTTATGTGAAATAGAATTTCAAGATTAAGAGACAAGTTAGTAATGTATTTATTTAATTGATTATTAATAGAATATTAAGCAACAAGGGAGATTTTCATCTCCACTAAAGGAGAAATAAATACTCTTATCTCTTATTGTGTGGAATGAAACAAAATAGTCCCTATTAAAAGAAAATTAGTGAGAGAGGTGTAGTTGAGAGTGAGATTTTATACTGTTTAAGAGATTACATGAACTTCTGTATATAAAAAGCCAGAATTCTCTAATTTTTAACAGTTCCTATTTTTCTGTTACTAAAACAAAGATATTATGCAACATAAAATAAACAAATACCAAAATGGAAACATTTCATGAATTTTAAGTGAAAGGTTAGAGCCAAAGTCTCAGTCTCCACTTTAAGTATTTTTTTTCTAATTACTTTGATTACTAGTCATTGGGACTTGTGATTTTTATCTCTTTGCAGTTCTAATATTGTTAGTAACATTTTAAGATATTTGTATTTCTAATTTGGTAAATATCATATTTACTCTTAATTTTTATTATGAATGTTAACTTTAAAACCTATTTTAGCAAACCACAAGCTACTTTAAAGAAATAACATCACCTTTCAGACAGATGTGCTTTAAGTTATCAAAAAAGAATATTTTATCACTGACATTTTTAGAATTATCTATTAATACATATAGATAAAAAGGGCTCATTTATTTTTTTCTTTTTTTTTTTTTTTTTGGCTTTTTGGGTCACACCTGGCGATGCACAGGGGTTACTCCTGGCTCTGCACTCAGGAATTACCCCTGGCTGTGCTCAGGGGACCATATGGGATGCTGGGATTCGAACCTGGGTCGGCCGCGTGCAAGGCAAACGCCCTACCCGCTGTGCTATCTCTCCAGCCCCGGGCTCATTTATTTTTATTTTATTGGTTCAATTTCTACATTCCTCCTAAGTGCTATGTTTGCAGTGAGTGGCGAGCATAGTTTAAAAGCAATTTAATCATGAAAATTTTCAGGAGCATTAAAACCTGTTTTAAGGTTTATTGAGAAAACATTGTTTTACCACAGTACTTCCAAGCTTGTACCCAAAAAGTATTTTAGGTAGTTATAGATATATCTCTACCAGAACTGACATTAACCATAGTGTCTTCTTGCTAAACAATCCTGACACTCTTTCTCTCTATATTTATTTTTTAATTGGCACTGAGAGAAATGACAGAAGAAATTTCCTTTTAGAGAGTGGTTGAAACTTATCAAGGGTATTTCGTACTATAATGATCTAGTATTCTGTAAAGAAATTGACAGCCTTGAATTGCTCAAATTTACTAGAGTTAATAATCCTGACTATTACAGAGTTATCTTTAAAATATATTAACTGCATTACACTATTAAATGCCCATAGATGAAATGCATATTATTATGAATGTAGAATATGAGTCTATGTGCATTTAGGAGGCAATTTTACTTCAATTGGAGTGATTTATATGTGTCCATGTTGATAACTTAATCCATAAGAGATGTGCAAGTAATTTACTTTCAACCCTTTGAAGTAAGAGTGGACAATTATTTATGTAACTTTTAATGAGATGTTGCAGTGAAGTCAAATATGACATTGAATTATGCCAAATTATTATTACTATACTGTTTATCTTGGGCTAAGGTCCTTAGACATTTTTGTTGCAACACCAAATTATTCCTTTTTCATATGTAAGGTTGCACTCACTGTATGCACAAACACAAAAAACACATATATCTTCTTATAATGGATTTAAATTAAAACTGTTAATATTCAGTGCTCGATATTTCCACTTTAATTGGATAGCTACCATATTTCAATGAAAAAATATATCAAAGTATCATCAGTCACTGAAGCGAATACATATTGTTACAATACATAAACAACAGATTTCATTTGAGAAAACCGTATTATTTTCCTTTATCTTAGTGAAAATAATGTAGGACTTTACTTATAAGATTGTAAAACATTGTTTTCTAAGGTAGTGAAGATATTTTACTATTTAATCTTACAAATGTATTAAGCTTATTAATTATTAGAAAAGTAAAATAGCATGCATTTTATATCTAAAATTGTATTTATGATTTTATATGCATTCTGCAGTAAAATTTTTAGGGGAGTATATTTTCTACCTTATTTGAGGGCCGGCAAGGTGGTGCAGTGCATTGGGCACAGGCCATCTAAGAGGCCTACCCAGGTTCAATTCCCAACACTGCATTTGATGCAATGAGCTCTGCCAGAAGGAATCCCTTAGCACACTTAAGTAAAACTTAAGCACTGCTTCCTGTGACCGAAAAAAACAAATAACAATTCTTATAATTATAACGATTATGTGACTCACCACATGTAAACATTTTATGGAAGTGAAAAGTGTTAGAGGCGCATATGCTGCCTGAGCCCATGTGCTACTTGCGCCCACATGGCCGAGCACATGTGGTGCCCGAGCACATGTGCGGCCCGCATCTCCCCTCTTGAGATGTGTACTTTCATGCTTTCGTGTCCAGTGCTAGGATGTGTGTAGAGCTCTCTCCACCCTTGGAGAAGCCCACATTCTCTCTTGAACATGCTATTCTTACTCTTCTCTCTCACACTTACCCCTACCTCCTTCCCTCAGGAACCTCTAAATAAAATCTATTTACTTCAAAAAATAAAAAAAGAAAAGTGTTAGAAGGTTTTAAAATGTGAGGCCCCTGGCCGCCGCGGCTCGGGGCTTCTCCTGAAGCCCCTGCCTGGCACCTTGCCGCCGCCGCCGTCGGATCCTGACCAATCTCCATCCTGCAGGTAAACAGGCAATCCCTTGGAGAGCCTGCCTCAGCGCGGAGAAGTCCCCTCCCCGCCCCCTGCCCGCCGCGGCTCGGGGCTTCTCCTGAAGCCCCTGCCTGGCACCTGTCCGCCGCCGCCGTCGGATCCTGACCAATCTCCATCCTGCAGGTAAACAGGCAATCCCTTGGAGAGCCTGCCTCAGCGCGGAGAAGCCCCCCTCCCCGCCCTCTGCCCGCCGCGGCTCGGGGCTTCTCCTGAAGCCCCTGCCTGGCACCTTGCCGCCGCCGCCGTCGGATCCTGACCAATCTCCATCCTGCAGGTAAACAGGCAATCCCTTGGAGAGCCTGCCTCAGCGCGGAGAAGCCCCCCTCCCCGCCCCCTGCCCGCCGCGGCTCAGGGCTTCTCCTGAAGCCCCTGCCTGGCACCTTGCCGCCGCCGCCGTTCGATCCTGACCAATCCCCACTCTGCTGCTTAGGGGCGTGTCCTCATCTCAGGGGGCGTGGCCTAAAAGTGGGCGTGGCCTTTTTCTGGAGCGGCCGCAGTTATTTTTTTTTTTTCTACCATTCCATGCCTTCTCCTTTGGCCACAATTGATAGAATTCATTCTATCTGTGTCTTAGTGGGCGTGGTCTAAAGTGGGCGTGGCCTCCTCTCAGAGCGGCCAACGCTAACGCGGCCGCAGTTATTCTTGGCTACCTCATCTCAATCCGTACTGTGTATTCCTTTGAAAACTCTCTTTTGCGAGCTCAAACATTTACGCAAAATAGCCATTAGCTTAGGCTGACACTATAAAAGCTATCAGTGAATAAGGGAAGTTTAGCACAATCGGAGCCCCTTCTTCCCACAAAAAGGAAGAGGAATAAATAACTACAAGGTTCCAACTCTGCACTTCCGTGACAAGATGAAGAAACAGCGAAAATCCCCTCCACCAAGAGAGGGAGAACAAAAGATACTAGAAACCTCAAAAGAGTCTCCCAACATCTACGACCTCTCAGATAAACAATTCAGAGAGGAAATATGGAGGAGAGTCGACCTACTCCAAGCAACTATGGAACAGACATCCAATAAATTAAGGGAGGAGATGAATCAAGCGCTGGAACGGTCTACCAAGAAAATACAGGAAGAAATGAGAGCAGAAATGAGAGCAGAAATCTCAAACCTTCGAACCGAAGTCTCACAAATAAAGCAATCGGTAGATGAAATAAAAATCTCACTAGATGCCCTCAACAGCAGAATGACTACAGCCGAAGACAGAATCAGCGAGCTTGAGGATGAGCTGCAGAAAGCTTACAGACAGCAACAAATCATGGCCAAAGACCTCAAAATGGCTATAGAGCGAATCAGAGCCCTGGGGGATGACTTCAAGAGGAACAACATAAGAATCATTGGAGTACCAGAACCACAGGGAAGTAACCCCAATGAAAAAAACATAGTCAAAGACATCATCACTAAGAAATTCCCAGAGCTGGAGAAGGCAGGCGTCAAGATACAAGAAGTCCGAAGAGTGCCAGCTAAAAGAGACCCAAATAAAAAGACTCCAAGGCATATCATAGTCAGAATGGCGGATGCTGTAGATAGAGACACAATTCTACAAGTAGCAAGGTCAAAGAGGGAAATCACATACCAAGGAGCACCCCTCAGATTTACGGCCGATCTGTCAGAAGAAACCCTCCGAGCCCGAAGACAATGGTGGGACATAGTGAAAAAACTCAACGAAATGAATGCCTCACCAAGAATACTTTATCCAGCTAAACTCTCACTCAAACTCGAAGGAACTATACACTATTTCTCGGATAAACAACAGCTCAGGAACTTCATAGACTCAAAACCAATCTTGAAAGAAGGTCTAAAGGGGCTACTGTAAGACAAGGAGGAGCCCCATAAGAACAACAAATCCCACAGAAAGATGACACAAAACCACATCACAATAATCTCTCTCAATGTCAATGGCCTAAATGCACCTATCAAAAGACACAGAGTGGCTAAATGGATCCGGAAATTGAACCCAACATTCTGTTGCCTGCAAGAAACACACCTGAACAAACAGAGTAAACATAGACTCAAAGTCAAAGGATGGAAAACAATCCTCCAAGCAAACAACCCCCTTAAAAAAGCTGGAGTGGCCATCCTGGTATCCGACAACATAGATTTCAGGATGAAAAAGATCAAAAGGGACAGCGAAGGTCATTTTCTGTTTATCAAGGGATATGTACAACAGGAAGAAATCACACTCTTAAACGTATATGCTCCTAACAAACGACCGGCTAAATATTTAAAACGACTCCTAACAGACTTCAAAGAGGACATCACTAACAGCACAATTGTAGTCGGAGACTTCAATATGGCCTTATCACCTCTAGATAGATCCACAAGAACAAAACTCAACAAGGAAACACTGACTCTGAATGAAGAAATTGAAGAGAGAGGCCTAATAGACCTATACAGGGCCTTACACCCCAAAAAGAAAGAATACACATTCTTTTCCAGTGCACATGGAACATTTTCAAAAATAGACCATGTACTGGGCCCCAGAACATACCTCAATCGAATAGGAAAAATAGAAATTGTATCAACCATCTTTTCAGACCACGATGCGCTGAAGATAGAAGCTAACCACCCACAAATACGGAAAATCAAATCAAACACCTGGAAATTAAACAATTCCATGTTGAACAATGAGTGGGTCAAGAAGGAAATCAAGGAAGAAATCAAAAGATACTTAGAAACAAATGAGAATGAAGACACGAGCTACCAAAACCTATGGGACGCAGCTAAAGCCGTGTTAAGGGGAAAATTTATAGCTCTCCAAGCATTCCTCAGGAAGGAAGAAAGGATCCACATAGATAGCTTGACTTCACGACTCAAGACCCTAGAAAAGGACCAGAGAAAGGACCCCAAACCAGACCGAAGGAAAGAAATAATAAAAATTAGAGCAGAAATTAATGACATCGAAACCAAAAAAACAATCCGAAAGATCAATGAAACAAAGAGTTGGTTCTTTGAGAAAATAAATAAGATTGATAAACCGCTAGCAAGACTCACAAAGAAAGAAAGAGAGAAAACTCTAATAAATCGAATCAGAAATGAAAAGGGGGACATCATAACAGAAACCAGTGAGATTCAAAAGATCATTAGAGACTACTTTGAAAGTCTTTACGCGACAAAAAAGGAGAACCTAAAAGAAATGGATGGATTCCTTGATTCCTATAATCTCCCAACACTGAAGAAAGAAGACCTGGAATACCTGAATAGACCCATCAATGTTAAGGAAATTGAAACGGTAATCAAAAACCTCCCCAAAAACAAAAGCCCAGGCCCAGATGGTTTCACTGGAGAATTCTTCCAAACATTTAAAGAAGACCTATTGCCTGTTTTCCTCAAACTTTTCCAGGAAATTGAAAAAACAGGAACTCTCCCAAACAGTTTCTATGAAGCACATATCTCCCTAATACCCAAAGCAAACAAAGACACCACTAAGAAAGAAAATTACAGACCAATTTCCCTGATGAACACCGATGCGAAGATCCTCAACAAAATACTAGCAAATAGGATCCAACAACTCATCAAAAAGATCATACATCACGACCAAGTGGGATTCATCCCAGGGATGCAAGGATGGTTTAACATTCGGAAATCAATCAACATAATCCAGCATATCAACAAAAGTAAAGATAAAAACCATATGATCATATCAATAGATGCAGAGAAAGCATTTGACAAGATCCAACATCCTTTCATGATGAAAACCCTTGCCAAAATGGGGTTTGGAGGAACTTTCCTCAAGATAGTCGAAGCCATCTATCACAAGCCTACGGCAAGCATTATCCTCAACGGGGAAAAACTAAGGGCCTTTCCTCTGAGATCAGGCACAAGACAAGGATGCCCACTCTCACCACTCCTCTTCAATATAGTACTGGAAGTACTTGCGATAGCTATTAGACAAGAAAAAGAGATTAAGGGCATTCAGATAGGAAGGGAAGAAATCAAACTCTCACTATTTGCAGACGACATGATACTATATCTAGAGAAGCCTAAAACCTCTACTAAGAAACTCTTAGAAACAATAGACTTATACAGTAAAGTTGCAGGCTACAAAATCAATACCCAAAAATCCATGGCCTTCATATATGCAAACAATGAGGCAGAGGAAAGGGACATGAAAAAAGAAATCCCATTCACAATCGTGCCCCAGAAAATCAGGTACCTCGGAATCAGCTTAACCAAGGAAGTAAAAGACCTTTACAAAGAAAACTACATAACGCTACTCCATGAAATCAAAGAGGACATGAGGAAATGGAAACATATACCCTGCTCGTGGATAGGGAGAATCAATGTTGTCAAAATGGCAATACTCCCTAAAGCATTATACAGATTCAATGCGATCCCTATAAGTATACCCATGACATTCTTCAAAGAAATGGATCAAGCAATCCTAAAATTCATATGGAATAACAAACGTCCAAGGATAGCTAAAACAATTCTTGGGAAAAAGATGATGGGAGGCATCACCATCCCCAACCTCAAACTTTACTACAAAGCAGTAACAATTAAAACAGCATGGTACTGGAACAAAGGCAGAGCCGTAGACCAATGGAACAGGGTGGAATATCCCTACACACAACCCCAAATGTATGACCATCTAATCTTTGATAAGGGAGCAAGAGATGTGAAGTGGAGCAAGGAAAGCCTCTTTAACAAATGGTGCTGGCACAACTGGACAACCACATGCAAAAAAATGGGTTTAGACCTTGACCTGACACCATGCACAAAAGTCAGATCAAAATGGATTAAAGACCTCAACATTAGACCACAAACCATAAGGTACATTGAAGACAAGGTCGGCGAAACCCTCCACGATATTGAAGATAAAGGTATCTTCAAAGGTGACACGGAACTAAGCAATCTAGTAAAAACAGAGATCAACAAATGGGACTACATTAAACTAAAAAGCTTCTGCACCGCAAGAGATACAGTGACCAGAATCCAAAGACTATCCACAGAATGGGAAAGGATATTTACACAATACCCATCAGATAAGGGGTTGATATCAATAGTATATAAAGCACTGGTTGAACTCTGCAAGAAGAAAACATCCAACCCCATCAAAAAATGGGGCGAAGAAATGAACAGAAACTTTACCAAGGAAGAAATACGAATGGCCAAAAGGCACATGAAAAAGTGCTCTGCATCACTAATCATCAGAGAGATGCAGATCAAAACAACTTTGAGATACCACCTCACACCACAGAGACTAGCACACATCCAAAAGAACAAAAGCAACCGCTGTTGGAGAGGATGTGGGGAGAAAGGGACCCTTCTTCACTGCTGGTGGGAATGCCGACTGGTTCAGCCCTTCTGGAAAACAATTTGGACGACTCTCAAAAAATTAGATATTGAATTCCCATTTGACCCAGCAATACCACTGCTGGGAATATATCCCAGAGAGGCAAAAAAGTACAATCGAAACAACATCTGCACATGTATGTTCATCGCAGCACTGTTTACAATAGCCAGAATCTGGAAAAAACCCGAATGCCCCAGAACGGATGACTGGTTGAGGAAACTTTGGTACATCTATACAATGGAATACTATGCAGCTGTTAGAAAAAAGGAGGTCAAGAATTTTGTAGTCAAGTGGATGGGCATGAAAAGTTTCATGCTGAGTGAAATGAGTCAGAAAGAGAGAGACAGACATAGAAAGATTGCACTCATCTATGGTATATAGAATAACAGAGTGGGAGACTAACACCCAAGAACTGTAGAAATAAGTACCAGGAGGTTGACTCCATGGCTTCGAGGCTGGCCTCACGTTCCGGGGAAAGGTCAACTCAGAGAAGCGATCACCAACTACATTGTAGTCGAAGGCCATGTGGGGGAAGGGAGTTGCGGGCTGAATGAGGGCTAGAGACTGAGCACAGCGGCCACTCAACACCTTTATTGCAAACCACAACAGCTAATTAGAGAGAGAAAACAGAAGGGAATGCCTTGCCACAGTGGCAGGGTGGGGTGGGGGGGAGATGGGATTGGGGAGGGTGGGAGGGACACTGGGTTTACGGGTGGTGGAGAATGGGCACTGGTGAAGGGATGGGTTCCCAAACTTTGTATGAGGGAAGTATGAGCACAAAAGTGTATAAATCTGTAACTGTACCCTCACGGTGAATCTCTAATTAAAAATAAATAAATTTAAAAAAAAAAAAAAAAAGAGAAATAAAATGTGAGGCCCCTGATTAAAGCCAAATATAAAAGTTGTCTTTTTCTATACTGTTCTATTTTTAAATAATTCGTATTTTAATTCAATATTCCCATATAAGAGCAAATGGTTCCAATCTTTACCAAACAGTAAGATCTGGCAGCCTATTTAAGAGCTTAGAGTCAGACTTGAGGTTCACCTTGTTCCGGGAAGATAGTTCTGATGACCTAAGCTTAAATGTGGCTACTGGTGAGTTCTCACCTTTGATGAACAAGGAGCGAGCAGGGGGTCTCAGGAGACAGCAGAGGGTAAAAGTGCTTTGTTCTTCTTGACAGTATTAGCCATCCCACAGGAAAGGTGAAGACCTGCCATCTTCTGAAAATGAGTTCATGATAAGGGCATTGGGAGGAATGTGTGGGAAGGAGTTTATTATTGTGGAGTGAAAATTTGTAAAAACATAGACATATCTACTGTTTATAACTGAAGTCATTCGAAAGTATGGAATTCACACAAAACTACTGTATCAGTAAGGTAAGGTAAAAAACGTTCATGGTCTCCTATTTAAAAAAAAATTGAATTTTCTTAAAACCAAGCTATGAATTAGATGAGGTATATCTTGAACTTATGATACACTTCATTTTAATCCATGGTTCCCTTCAATAAGATTTTCAGTATAGTTGTATATAAATGGGGTGTTATCAAAGAGAAATATAAGTGTTTTCTATCATTCAATGAAAATCCATTGTAGTACAGTAGTATTAATACAATTAATATCAGTTTTACATGGCACATAACAAATGCATATTTTATTATTTTATGATAATATAAATATTTCATACAATTGTGAAATATAATTATCTAAACTTGTGAAACAAATGAAATAAAAATAATTTCTGTATAAAATGTATACCTGATAAAGTGAAGTAATATCAAGTAAGAAATCAGATTGGCAACCTATTATATAGCAATTTAAGATTCTTTTCATCTCTGCAGACAAAATTGTAAACTGAAGTCTTAAAATTCACTAATTGTTTATTGTTAAAGCCTCCCAAAGTTGTCATAACTGTGTCATAACTCAAAAAACTTGAGTTATTTATTCTTGGATGCCATATTCATTAGCTTTGAACAGAGCAACAAAATATCTGACATACATACAAAATTATGTGTATTTTTCCATGACATTAAAAGAGTAATTTCAATAACACTTAATCCTAAGTACTGTACGAGTAAGTAAAATGATAATGATGATTCCTAAGTGGTGTATGCACGAAATATATTTAACTTTAAAGCAATTACATAAAGTTTTAATCATTTTATAGAATACACAATGTGCTATTATACTATGCTTCAAATAAAGTATATCACTTCTCTCTTACTTGAAAGAAAATGTTTATTTTAAATAATGAGAAGTTTGATTTTTCATTTTTACTACCCTTATAAGTAATTAGCATGCAAAAAAATGATACATCATTCTCACACTCACCAACAAATAATAATTGAAGCAATGAAAAGAATTGGCAAAAATAATTTTTTAATTTTCCTTGTAGAATGGTGAGATCCTGGTGGTGAATCCGTAATATAGCTTGAGGAGGACCTTGTTGTACTGAGTTTGAATGCCCTGTTTGGTTAGGGCTTTGATGACGGCTTTAGTCTCAACAGAATCGAAGGCCTTTAAATCAATGAACAATAGACGAATTTTTTAACTCTCGAGAAACTTCATTGAGCTTGGTCACTGTGTGGATATGGTCAATCATACTGAATTCTTTTTTGGAGCTAGGCTTGTTCGAATCTTTGTCCTTTGGCTAGTGTTCTGCCTATTCTATTCAGGATGACTCCAGTAAACAACTTGTAGTCGATGGAAAACAGGCAGATTGGGCGATAGTTGCTGATGTGCTGGATGTCTCACTTCTTGTACAACAGAATGGTCCTGCTGGTTTTCCAGTGGGATGGTACCTTGAATATGGACAGGTAGCATGTGAAGAGCTGAGCCACTGTATTTACAAGTACTGGTGGCAGATTCTTCAGGGGACTATTACTTAACATTAAAAAAGGGAGATTTCCCATTTGACCCAGCAATATCACTTCTGGAAATATATCCCAGAGATGCAAAAATATATAGTGGAAATGACATCTGCACTTATATGTTCATTGCTGCACTGTTTACAATAGCCAGAATCTGGAAAAAAATTCAGGTGCTCGAGAACAAATAACTGGTTAAAGGAACCTTGGTACATCTACAAAATGGAATACTATGCAGCTGTTAGAAAAGATGAAGTCATTAAAATTGCATATAGGTGGACCAACATGGGAAGTATTATTTTAAGTGAAATGAGTCAGAAAGAGAGGGACAGACATAGAAAGATTGCACTGACTTGTGGAATATAAAGTAACAGAATGGGAGACTAACACCTAAGAATAGTAGATTAAGTACCAGGAGGATTGCCCCATGATATGGAAGCATGCCTCACGTGCTTGGGGAAAAGGCAGCTCAGATAGAGAAAGGACCACCAAGTAAAGGGTGATAGTAGGGCCCATTTGGGATGGGAAATGCAGGCTGAAAGTAGACTATAGACCAGACATCATGGCTACTTAATTCCTCTAGTGCAAACCACAATACTGAAAAGGAGAGAGAGCAAAAGGGAATGCCCTGCCACAGAGGCGGGATAGGGTGTGGGAGGATGAGGTGGGGGTGTTTGGAGGGATGCTGGGAAAATTGGTGGTGGAAAATAGGCACTGGTGGAGGGATGGGCTCTCAACCATTGTATAACTGAAATGCAAGCACAAAAGTTTGTAAGTCTGCAAAATTAGTTGTCATGCATTTCACTTCAATCAGAATATATTAGGATGTCTTTAAAATTTCCTCAAAAATTAATATAGGATCATATGACAGATTTAACATAATATTTACAATTTTTATAAACTATTAATTATCAATAGAACATATAATAAGAAGAATAAACTTACCTATAAATTATTATAATACCTTATACCTTAGATTAGAATGTATTATAATAATTCAGAGCTTCATAAATTTGAAGGTCAATTTTGTGTCCAACGCATAATTTCTGAGGTTATATATCAATACCTTTAGTATAATTTAAGTCTTAATTTATTTTTTAGAATTTAGATTGATTTTACATAAAATTGGCTGCTTTTGATATTTGACATATTTATTGAATAAAGAAAATATTCTATCTATACAAGAAAGTGTAAGGTCATCCTGATTCAGTGCCAATAGAAAAACTAAATTTTCTCTAGTATTTATGCTCATGGTACAATAGTAATTACCACATAACATCTAGTAAAATTATAGGGTGAGAACAGTTTCCTACTGAGTTGATTGCCACCTGGATTCACTGCTTTCTAATTGGTTAAATAATAGCAAGCAATAATTGAAGAAATAGACAATTGCTGTATTAATTGAGGAACACATTGATGACTCAATCCATAAGAATAAACAAAATATGGTTTCATATATAAATCATAAAATATGTGTACATGAATAAAATAATTAAGATTTCAAAATAAATATACTAAAATTATTTTAATTTTTAGAGAATTTCTTAATCATTTAAGAAATAATTTTATAGTAATGTTAAAGATGTTTGTCTTGCAAGCAGATGACCTCAGTTTGATCTGTGCCCCATGTACAGTTCCCTGATCTTCATCAGGAGTTGTCCTTGGTGGTCTCTTTGCCCAGGGTAAGTGGTTAGCCAGGAGCACCAACTGGGCATAATGTCAAAACCCAAAACATAAAGAAATAAATATATAAAGTGCTAAGACTTTTTTAATGTGAACACTGCCACTCATATGTTAAAATGTTACTTATATGGGATAGCACAGCAGGTAGGGCATTTGCCTTTCACGCGGCTGACCCAGGTTCGATCCCTGGCATCCCATATGGTCCCATATGGTCCCCAAGCACTGCCAGGAATAATTCCTGAGTGCAAAGCCAGGAGTAACCCCTGAGCATCGCTGGGTGTGACCCAAAAAGCAAAAACAAAAAATGTTACTTATATGTTAAAAACCTAGATGTTATAAGTAACCAGAGGCCTCCAAAAACGGACGTCTTAGTTGTTATGAATATATAAAGATAACCTATGCAATTGATTTAGAGTAATACTACAATTTTTGTCTTTATTTTCCAAAATGCATTAAATTATCAACATAATGTTTCTAGGCTATCCATGTATGTTTGTCTTTAAACATGTATATGCACACATACACAAAATGCAGCAGAATTCCTATATTAAATTTAAAAATCCTCAAATAATATGGGCAGACTAGTAATCATGCTTTGTAATTAATGCCAAGATTCAAAATAAGTAACTTTGATGAAGGTATTAGGTTTTCTACAAAATAATCAGTTTGTAATAAGAATTCAAAAGCTTTTAAATTAGTTAATGACCATCCATGGAGGTATTAAATCTCTGGCTAATATTTAATATCTACCAAGAATAGGTGAATAAGTCTGCAATATTATTCTTATATATATCTTTGTATCTAAATAACTCATAATAGATCTGAGAAAGAGTCTATGCATTATCTTTGAATAGTGCAATTGAAGTCCAAGAAAATTCAGCATTCTTTTTGCATTATATTAAATATTTTTTTTTAATATTGGGGCTGGAAAGATAGCACAGCGGGTAGGGCATTTGCCTTGCACTAGGCCAACCAGGATTCGATTCCCAGCATCCCATATGGTCCCCTGCGCACAACCAGGGGTAATTCCTGAGTGCAGAGCCAGGAGTGACCCCTGTGCATTACAAGGTGTGACCTAAAAATAAAAAAAGAAAAAATATTTAAATGTCATTTAAATTATCAATTAAATATTGTTCCTTACTATCTATTACGGACAGGAGCAATAACACAGCAGGTAGGGCTTTTGTCTTGCACGTTGCTGACGTGGTTTCAATTTCTTCTTCCTTCTCGGAGAGCCCAGCAAGTTACCTACAGTATTCTGCCTACACAGCAGAGCCTGGCAAGTTACCCGTGGCTATTTGATATGGCAAAAACAGTAACAACAAGTCACAATGAAGACGTTAATGGTGCCCGCTTGAACAAATCAATGAACAACGGGAGGACAGTGCTACAGTGCAGTGCTACTATCTGTTATAATAAAACATGCAGTATTAAGATATGTTAGGTAGATTAAACTTTTGGACCAGAGCAGAGTACAGTAGGTGGAGCACTTGTCTTTCATAACTTTTATCTAGGTTCAATCCTCGATTCCATTGATTGCCTGAGACCTGCCATTAGCGATCCCTGAGGGCAGAACCAGAAGTAACTACATAGCTGGGTTTAATCTTAAAAATACACAAAAATATAATTAAAAATAAACTATCAATCAATACATCACTAATTGCTAAGTTAATTTTTGTTTTATATTTTAACATACTTAAATAATGAGTCATGCACAAGAGCAAAAGTTAAGGTCCATGACATAGAAAGTATATCATCTTAAAAATAAAAACATGTTTAAATATTAGTATCTAACTTTAAAAATCATTTAGTAAGAAATTTAATTGCTTTATCTTTTATTTTGTCTTCTGCAATAGGGTACTTTCTAATATATTTAAGCAAAGAAAGAAGACAAAAAACAGTAACAATAAGTCTCACGATGGAGACATTACTGGAGCCCGCTTGAGCAAATCGATGAGCTATGGGATGACAGTGACAGTGACAGTTCAATGAAGAAAAATTAAGATTGTTCATAACGGGGAGCATCCTAAAAAATTATAAAAATTTTAAAAGGAAAGAAAGAAAAGGAGAGAAAATTTGGTATAAATTAACTGAGATCTTACTAGTCTGAAGATGAAGGCTTGTGTATACAGGATGCTCAATAGCACCAAACAAATAAACTCGGGACACACTGGAGCACTGCCATCCCATTATTCATCCTTTTGCTGGAGCAGGCACCAGTAATATCTCCTTTGTGAGACTTGTTCCTGTTCTGGGCATATCAAATATGCCATGGGTAGCTTGCCAGGCTCTCCTGTGCTGGTAGGAAACTCTCAGTAGCTTTTTGGGCTCTCCAAAAGGGAAGGAGGAATCATACCCAGGTCGGCCGCGTGCAAGGCAAACGCCCTACCTGCTGTGCTATCACTCCAGTCCAGACTCAGGACACATTGCAATGAAAATAGGGAGTGATCCACCAAAAGTAGGGAGAGAGTATGGGGAATATTGCCTGCCATAGAGGCAGCAGGAGGGTGGGAAAGGGGGGATATATCTGGGATATTGGTGGTGGGGAATGTGCACTGGTGGAGGGATTGGTGTTTGATCATTGTGAGATTGTAACCCAAACATGAAAGCTTGTAACTATCTCACGGTGATTCAATAAAATTTAAAAAATTAAAAAAAAATCAAAAATAAAATAGGGAGTGAGCGCCCAGATAGTACAGTGAATTAAGGGGTTAGGCTTTCTTGCAGCTGACCTGAGTTCAATCCCTGGCACCACAAATGGTCATCAGAGACCTGCAAGAAGTGATCCTTGAGGGGGCTGGAGTGATAGCACAGCCGATAAGGCGTTTGCCTTACATGTGGCCAGTCCAGTTTCTATTCCCAGCATCCCATATGGTCCCCTGAGCATTGCCAGGAGTAATTCCTGAGTACATGAGCCAGAAGTAACCCCTGTGCACTGCCGGGTGTGACCCAAAAAGCAAAGAAGCGATCCTTGAATGAAGAATTAGTCGTAAGCCCAGAGCACTGATGGATGTAACCCAAAAGCAACCACAAACAACAACAAAACAATAAGAACCATAAAGGAAGATAGCCAGATGACCAGCTATAAGATTTTAGCTTTTATCATTGAACATGATATGTAATTTGAATTTTTCACACATGGGTATTTATTACAATAGTAACTTTATTCATATGTTACTCTTATAAAATGTTTTCATCTTAATGTATACAGATACTTTAGCATACTGAAAATGGTGCAAACATTTCTATCTAAATTTATAATATTTCATCACTTCACAAGGAAATAGTTTACCATCAGCAACTCTTAATCACTGGCATTTATATAACTATGGACTTGCCTAGTGAGATTATTTCATCTAAGAGGAATGGTAATCTATGTGTGCTATACTATTGCTGCTTAATTTCCCTTAGCATAATATCTTTAACATTCAGCTATGGAATAAATATTATATTTGCAAGTCTTATTTTTAAACCACACTACAGATTTTTAAAGTCCCACTGGGTTTCGATTATGCATTCCTGCAATATCAAACATATTTATTTTAACATACTACTATAGTGGTTTACCAAAATTGATACCTTACTAGAAAAAAATCAAAGTTGTACCACTAAAAACACAAAAGGAAATAGTTACTGTAAGACATGAGAAATATTGCTAATTAAAACTTTAAAAGGAGAGAATTTAGATGTTCCTTCTACCCCTTCCACCCATAAATCTTATGTAAATATCTATTGACATTTTTAGACCTATATTTTGTTTGTGTGTTTTTGTGTGTGTGTGTGTTGAAGCTAAGCAAGCAGGGAGAAATGATAACTTTGTATATAATACAAATACACAGCATATTGGGGGGTTGGAGGGATACTGGGTTCATTGGTGGTGGAGAATGGACACTGGTGGAGGGATGGGCTCTGAAACATTTCATGAGGGAAAAAAAAGAACAAAAATGTGTGAATCTGTAACTGTACCCTCACTGTGACTCACTAATTAATAAATAAATTAAAAAAATACACAGCATATCTGTACCTCAGGTGATGCATGCTTTAAAATGTAGCTCTTAAAAAATATCTAGTACCTAGGCACAGGAGATATAGTACAGCAGTTAGCCACTCTGTCCTCCAGCACCCATTATAGTTCCCAAAGTCCTCCAGGAGTGACCACTGAGCCCAGCTATCAGTGATGATTCCTCAGTACAGTGCCAGGAGTAAGCCCTGAACACAAACCCAGGAAAAAACCTTATGAACCCAAAACAAAGAAACAAAAAATACGTAGAACATAAAGTTTTAAAACTCTAGATCCTAAAAAAGTCAAAATAACAAGTTTAAAAACATTGAGGAAATCTATAATTAGTAGTAGAATATTTTTAATATAATACAAAATTCTATGAATACATTTCATCAATGTTGTTGCGGATTTAAAGTAGAATGTTTCATTCATATTTTTACCTGAAACCCTGCAACATCAATAATCTCATAACTATATGGAATTGATATAGACCAAGATGCCTGTAAGATACGTGTGCTAATAAATAAGAATGATTCTTGTCAATCTTCATAGTAGTGCCAGTTCATTAATTTCTAAAAAATTCTTGTGGTTTTTCTGTTTTCCTAGATTATTTTCCTGTTATTTGCTAATGCACAGATGCCAAATAGTTTGTCACATGACAAACCATAACTCCTTTTAAGAAATTGTATGACTCTGTCCTTATGTTATTGACAAAAACCATCTTTTTGTTTTTTGTTTTTCATTTTAATAAGATAATTATTACAAAATTATTAGTATTCCAACAGGATATTTCCTACGGTTTCATCTGTTACCTCATCAATGAGAGACAAGTACTGTATTATTTGATAAGGATCAGCAGAGAAACTAGTTTCACTGATAATACGCACACACTCAATTCCATTAAAATGCATTGTAATTTAAAGAGGCCTATTCTAAAATAGATTGTAGCTTTAAGTTTAACATCTTGTTTAATGGAATAAACATATGCACACTCATTAAAATAATAGTCTGAAATTCATAGAACTTGGCATCAAATCTTAAAGCAGCTTTTGACAGAAAAACAAGGCAGATAATTTTCAGAGTTCCTGCTTCTGTGATTTCTCACAAGATAGCAGAAGTGAAAAGCAAAAACCACATCCTTGAAAAACTCTTCTACTTAGGCTTTCGACACTGCATTTTCTAATTTTTTCTCCTTTTCTCTCCCTAGCTCATTTCTGTTTCTTTAGTAGCAAAAATATATAAATTGATGCTTCCAATCCTAGACTGGCAATATTTCCTAAATCAACAGAATTAGTGAAAACCCAGACTCATGATCACTGTTATGTTTCAACCAAATTATTATTTCCAATCCCCTCCATAGAAAAAATTTGCTAAAATATTATGCTATAGTGTTTTCTAAATATAGGAGCTACTCTAGACGCTTTTAAAGTAGCCTATAATCTCCAGAGTTATACGTGTTACATTTACTAGTATCATATAGATATTTAAATGAGGAAATCAAAACACAGAGAGGTAAATGCTGCCCAATTAGCAGAATCAATACCCAGATCAGAGCTCTTTATATCCAGGATCTATACTTTAACAATTGTTCTATATTATCTATTAGTAGCTAATTTTATAAAGAGTAACAACAAGTATCACTATGGAGACATTACTACTGGTGCCTGCTCAAGCAAATCCATGAACAACAGGATAGCATTGCTACAGTGCTATGGATTAATATAAGTGAATAAGTTTATTTTCTAAATTCTACACTCATTTCTGGAGATATTGAAATCTTGATATAGTCAATTGCCTCATCTTGGGGAATATCAATTTCATTTTACTTTACCGAAGCACTCTCATGAATTACGATAGATTTTCTTATCAATTATACTTGCAGTATAGGTGGTTATAAACTCAAACATCCCAGAGCACCCCAGAGGCGTCGGGTGAGAGCCATCCCTTCCCCAAGGAACCCAGTCCCAGCAGCCAAAAACCAAGAACCCAACCGCTGCCACACTCAAGGCTGCTCCACACACACTTAGGATGAGCCTCAAGCAGGAGTGAACATATTCCTGGACTGTGCAGCCCCATTTGTGGCTGCATGACATATCATAAAATACTCCCTACCCATTATACATGAGTACCACACCACATTTGATGGGATTCCAATAGTAGGCAACCAATCATAGAGGGAAATACATGTATATATATGCATATATACATATTTTCAGATAAATATACAAAAACTCGCATCACTCAACCTTTAAAACGTTGGTTATATCCTAAAGAATGTCATAATGACCCCTTCCAAAATAGAACAATCTTCACACTGTTTCCTCTAGAGATACTTTTTGTAGCATTTTCAGTGTTTCTTCATAACAGACAATACAAAATATATTATTTTGGTTGTGCAATGGGACAGGGATTGAGACTGGGGATGGAAAGATCACAAATATGGTGGTTGGAAGGGGTGGTGGTGGTGGTATTGGTGTTTGAATATTAAATGTATTCAATTATTGTGAACTACCTTTTAAATAAAAAAAAATTAAAAACCCTCAAACCTCCATGTTTCTATCATTTACTTCAATGATCTATCATCTCAGAGAGTCTCCTGCCCGCATGCCTGGCTGTCTTCCCCGGGGCCCCTCAGAGTGGATGGGCTCCAGCTTCCCTCCCCACCCCGAGCACAGCTCCCAGTGGCTGAAGACCACTGGATCCTAGCTACAGCCATGCTCGAGGCCCCTCTCCACACATTCAGACAGGCCTCATGCATGAAGGTACCAGCAGAGGAACCCAGGTGTGTGTAATCCCATCAACCACCAACATCCAGAGAGAGACTTAAAAGCAAGCTCTCAGAAGTGCACGGCCGCTTTGTGGCCCTGCAATATCTTTAGCCTACTTCTCCCTCTGGGAGAAACTGGCAATCATCTGAGAGTTTCCTGCCCACATGGGACAGCCTTGCAAGCTTCCCATGGTGTATTCATATGCAAAATCCAGTAACAATCTGGATCTAATTCCCCTGACCCTAAAGAGCCCCCAGTGCAACATCGCTAGGAGGGCCTAGTTGAGATGGACTTCTAAGATCTCAGGGAAAGGACAAAATGAGATGTTACTGAGCCCGCCTGATAAATTGGTGATTAACAGGATTTCATGATCATCTCTTTAGCTATACCTTCCACATTACTTTGAAATCACAGAAATTTCTGTTTTACTGTCCACAATTGCTTTTCACTACAGCTTATTTTATTTGCTTATGTGGTTCATTATCTTATCCAATCTCTTGACAATTTTAGAAAATTTGCAACATCATTTTCTTATCAAAAATATGGATAAATCTTGCAGCAACTCTCTTAGTTATTAAAGCTATAGTGGTGGGACTTAGCGCAGTGGGGAGACAAATAGGTAATTGTAAAAATTTATGTTCATATCTGGGCTGGAGCAATAGCATAGCGAGTAGGGCACTTGTCTTGCACACAGTCAACCCAGGTTCGATTCCTCTGCCCCTCTCAGAGAGCCCGGCAAGCTACTGAGTGTATCTAGCCTGCAAAGCAGAGCCTGGCAAGCTACCCATGTTGTATTCAATATGCCAAAACCAGTAATAACAAATCTCACAATGGAGACGTTTCTGGTGCCTGCTCAAGCAAATCAGTGAGCATGGGATGGCAGTGACAGTGACAGATGTTTATATTGTGTTCAAGTACTATGTTTTTGGACATGAGTCCAATTTATACAGTTTCTGAAAGAGATACCAATTACTTGGCAGCTTCAATAGCTGTCGAGAGTTACCAAATCATGAACTATTTGCTTCCTCTATAGCCCAACTTATGATTTGAAGCAAAATAAAATCTGCTTATTAAATTTATGCACAAATTATTCTTAATTTATTATATTTGCCTCCTAAAAATAATTATGTAAAATTTTATCATACCTAATGTGATTTATAAGTTCATAATATAAGTCAACCAGTTAGGTTTTACGCGCTTAACTCTCTCTTCACAGTTTTCCTGTTGTTTTATATCTCTGAAATGACTTTCATATACAGTAAAAAGCACTTAATGTGGGAAATTATGTTTTATATCCATACAGTTGAATCCCAAAAAAGAGGTGAGAAGAAAACATGAATGAGAAAGAAATCATAATAAATTTTTAAATCATAATGGATAAAACTTTCCAAATTGTAGAAAAAAAATTGAATTTCTTGGCACTGTGTAGTGCCAAGAAATTCAACACACTATTAATGCCATAATATACAAAAGAAGAAAATATTATGATTTCAAAGCAAGTTGAGAAAACTGAAAGTTAATAAAACATTTCTTACATAAAATGTTAAATTCATTAATTTGCAGTACAATAACATTTGAAAAGGATTTTCTCTTAGAAGAAAGCATGACAAAATATAAATTTATGAAGAAATTTAGAATTTAAGAGTTATTTTTATTACTGTTTCTTGGTTCCAGAAATTATTTTATCTTTAGATTTTTTGGAAATTTTGTATATGTTTAAGTCACTACTGAAAAAAATGTAGTATGTTATTTCTGTATGCCTGCTTTCTTTTCTACTTAAATTCTAATTGCTCAGATTCTGTAGTGTTGAGAAAGAAGAAGGGAGAATGGATAAAATTGCCTCTTTCTCAGTTTAGTAGAAAATTATTCATTTTCTCACCATTAAAAATGATGTGGGCAGCAGGATATTTTAATAAATTATGTTTTATTTTATGCATGTAGTTGTGTTTAGCAAAACTGTTATTGACGGTGTTTTATACACAGAACATTTTGGTACCAAATCCTCCTTTTCTCTACCATTGTCTGACCCCCATCCCCAATAGACTTTTTTAATTTTTTAATTTTTGTAAGAAATCATTCCTTTATTAATAACCTTGGTCAATATAGTCTCAGGACTAAATTCTAACTTAATTTATAATGAAGACAGCTAACTGAGCCCAAGCAAGAATAGAATAAGAAATTACTACAACTTTAATATTATGAAGGTACTTGCTGACTGTGAATCATCACATGACCTCAGCAATATAAATATAAATATCCCAGTTGTTGCTCTTAATGTACCTTTTAACTCTACCTAATATGCCTGCTAATTAAACCAATAATTCCCTTCTATTTGGTGTTATTGTGGTAAATCAGCATACTTCTTTTTTACTTTTATTGAGGCAAATTGACAAACAAAATTTTGTTACTTAAGACATAAAGGATGATATTATATCATGTATATTGTAAAATAAATTCCCTAGAATGAACATATTTAAATCACCCTATATATTTGCAAAATATCACCTGATATATTTTCCACTATACTTTATTTTTCTCATAATTGATGATGATAATGTTTTAGTTATGTTATCTTTACTTATATTGCTCTCTTCTGCTTCAGGAATAGTTTTTGCATTTAATGCTTACAATTGACATTAAGAAATATCTAAATTCAATAACATGAAAGCCAATGTCATAAAACAAATGTAATTAAGGCTTAAATCAAGCATAATAAATTTTAAAAATCAGAACATAAATTAAAGCCAATGAGAATATATATGTGAGAACTGTAAAATAATTCTATGAGGCCAGGCTTGAATTTTTGAAAATATAAAATTATTGATCTAAAGAATTACAAGATACTGGTGCAGATAATCTCATCATCGGTCATGATTCTGTGTCACATGTTCTTCTCTCCAGAAGACAGCATAACATGACACACTCCATAAGCATGCCTGCGGACCCCCTGCCATGTTGCCTCATTGGGTGCTGTGGAGGGGGGCAGGTGACACTCCCCCCATCCCAAGGTACCCAGACACAGTTGCAGAAAATCTCCAGAACTCAACCACCACTGTTGGGGTCTCAACAGCCAGCCTGAGACCTTGACCAAATCCCCTACCACTGGAAACAGGAGCTTGTCCTGTTCACAGGGGCCCAGGGACTTGTTCCAGCACTCAACCCACCGAGGCACTCTGGTTGAGAAGATAACGGGATGTGGAATGCGACAGTTACCATCTGCCTGTGCTGACACACCCGGCCTTCAAGGCGAGACACTTTAATCATTAACTCACATCTGCACTGAGCAGTGACTAGGCGAACATGATGTGTCTGTTAGAATTTTCCATGAACTGCTTGTATAAAAACCGCCATGTGAAGACTCATAAACACAGAGCTGTTTGACCTCCAGCCTCCCCCTCTCTGTGTGGTTCTTTCTCTCTGATGCCAGGAGTCTGTGGTGCGCTGAGGGGCAGGGCAGAGGCTTCTCTCCTACCCATTCCCTCTCCTATAGGGAGTAAGATCGGCGCCTTTGGGGGCCATAGTCCACTGTGCCAGCATTGATTGGTCAAGACCTCGACAGCCACCATGCTCACACCCTCTCTGCACACACTCCGGTCACCCATGAGTGAACCTATTTCTGGACAACTCGTACCTCACACCACCCATACCCCAAGAGCACCGCACCACACTTCATGGGATTTAAAGTAAGAGGCATCGAATCTTAGAGAGAAATATATTTTTACATATATACGTATATATAAATACATATATATGTACATAACAGCATACAAGGCTCAACTTTTAACAATTATAGAAGGTCTTAATGGTCCCTGACTGAAATGTAACAATCTTTACAGTTGTTTTTTTTATAGGAAACAATACAAAATAATTTATTTTGGCTCTGCTCTGGAGCAGGGGTTGGGGTTCAGGATGGAAACATCTGAAATACGGTGGAGGGAAGGTGTAAATGTGGTGGGACTGGTGTTTGAATATTCAATGTAATCAAGTATTGTAAACTATAAAACTTAAAAAAAGAAAAAAGAAAAAAATAAAGGATTACAAGACACTTTAGGTTTCTTTGTTCAATTTCTACTCTAGCCAAAAACCTTTTTTATAAGGTTACTTTCATTTTTTTTTAATTGGAAAATCCTATTAGAACTCATGCTAGGAGCTAGGGTCCTTTTTGTTATTAGAATGGTATTGCTTCCAGACATGTTTCAGTTGATGAAACAGAGATATATGTGGTGTGTGAGCTGGATATTATATAAAAAAGTATCTATGCTATTTATAATTTATATTTTATTGTGGTAAGTAGATTTTTTTACTGATTCATGATGTCACTGATACTATACATTATTTTGTATTTCTCTTTAATCTCTAAAGAATCCTGATCCCGCCACCAGCCATCCACCCAATCATTTTTTTCATTGTTGTTCACAATAATTGATTACATTCAATATTTCAATATCAATCCCACCACCATTACACCACCCTATCACCATTATTTTGACTTTTTCCACCGCCACTCAAGACTTCCCCACAAGCAGATGCTAGATAATTTATTTTATATTGCTTGTTATGAATAGCATGAGATGTTGCACAGCTGCTTTTGTGGCTGCATGCTCCTGGAATTCTAAAATTTTTAATAATTGGGATCTGGAGACATCTCTGCAGTGAGCTGCAAGATTGTGAGATTCATTTGTGAGTCTGTGGATCATGCCATTTGTGTGCTTAAATGGCACCCGGAGGCAGTTCATGGGCAAGACAACCAGGACCCTGAAGGGGTAGGGAGATGGGAAGAAGCTACCCATCCCTCATCACTTGAGGTTTGGAGTTTGCAGTCACTGGTCCCTCATATTTGGGTTATTTAGTGGGTTGTGGAGGTTTGTGGCCGGCGAGATTCAAGGAAACAGATGGAGGAATGACGCCTAATTCCGTCTGAGGCACCCTGTTGAAATCAGCCTGGCACAAGGTTTAGAGGCATCTCTGCAGTAGCTGCTTAGTTCTGAGATTTGTGTGCCCAGTTAAAAAAAAGTATATATATATATATATATATGTAGATATATATACACATATATACATATATATGCATTTATATGTTTTTTTCAGTAAAATGTAAATTGATCTCAGTATTCTTGATGTGTAGCCTAATGGAAAATACCCTATCAGTCAAAACATACTGTTTTAATATAGTTTCCCTAGACATTAGTTTTATTATTATTCCTACCCCCATTATTACTTAGGTCAGTAACAGTGTTCTCTACCTTATCAATGAGGTTATTTTATACTTTTGAAATCCAGTTAGATTGTTTTGCCACAACTTTCATGAAAAATTGAAATTCTATAAAAGCTAAATATTTCAAAAGTTTATATGTTGAAATTTATTCCATGTGCTGTAGAGTTTATTGGACTTTGACAAGTGTACATTATCATCATCAATAATTACATAGTTATATTTGGAATAGCTTCACTATAAGTTATAACCTCCACTTATAAATTAAACTTTTGGCATATTAAGAAATGTGGAAGCTAATATTCCTAAATATTATCTGTACTTAAATTATTTACCCACACTTTTTTTTCTCTTTTTAAACACTAGAATTCATGAGATTTTACTGTCTGCAAAATATGCCATTTCAGATATGTAATATTATTGGAATTACATGCTATAAAACCATTTTTAGATTGTTCTTTCAGCAAAATAGATTTATGATGCATCATCTCTACTCATGGCTAATTCATATATTTATTAATAAAGAATGGGTTGGAGCGATAGCACAGCAGGATCGGGCATTTGCCTTGCATGAAGCCCACCTGGGTTTGATTGCTCTGCCCTTCTCGGAGAGCCCGGCAAGCAACCGAGAGTATCTCGCCCACACGGCAGAGCCTGGCAAGCTTCCTGTGGCGTATTTGATATTCCAAAAACATTAACAACTAGCCTCACAATGGACATGTTACTGGTGCCCGCTCGAGCAAATTAATGAGCAATGGGATGACAGTGACAGTGACAGTAATTAATAAAGAATATACCATTTCCCATACATAACCATTTCTGTATTAATTTATAAGTGGAGGTACATGTTTCTATTTTATCTCATTATAAACAGACACATATACTTTGTATGTATGTTCTTAAGTTTTCAAAGAAATTTGATAAAGATTTTGAAGCATGATTTGTACATAATAGAATTTTACTGTGCTGTTAAATGGCAGAATCATTTTACATTCTCAGCGTGGAAGATCCATTTGCTTTCCTTTCTCACCAATGCTTGATAGTTTTAGGCTTTTAAATGTAATTACTTTAATATATATTTGATTATATAACCTTTCCTTTAATTTGTAATCAAATTTTCACAACAGCTGTTTTTAAAGTTAATTTTAAAAATACTAAATTTATCCCTGCCTTGGTCAGGATATCAAGAAGACACACTGTCCAGTAGATATTGTAGAAGTCAATAGGACATCTAAGTGGTATACTATTAGTATGTTTATTTGAGAAGGTCATTTTTTAAATTTTTTTTTATTGAGTCACCATGTGGAAAGTTAGTTTTCAGGTTTAAGTCTCAGTTATACAATGCTCGAACACCCATCCCTTCACCAGTGCACATATTCCACCACCAAGTATAACAGTATAGGTCCACCCCCTCCCCCCACACCCCTAGCCCCCCCCACACCCCTAGTCCTCCCCACCACCATCCCTAGTCCCCCCTTGCCTGTGTAACTGATAAATTTCACTTTACTTTCACTTTGATTGCATTCAATATTTCAACAAAACTCACTATTATTGTTTGGAGAGTCTCCCCTCTAAAGTCAGACCTGCTGAAAAGGAAGCATTTGACAATTTGATTTCCATTGCTGAGAATGAAGAGGTATGAGGTCGAGCGACCGCACCTAGTGGCCTCACGGTTTTGGGTTTCTTATTTTAGTATTTTAGTAACTAAGTCCAGAGAAATATCTGCCAGGAATTGCATCACTGCAAACTTGCACTTCTCAATTATATTATATTCCACATATGTGTGCAATCTTTCTATGTTTGTCTCTTTCTTTCTGACTCATTTCATTCAACATGATACTGTCCATGTTGATCCATTTATATGCAAATTTCATGACTTCATGTATTCTGACGGCTACATAGTATTCCATTGTGTATATGTACCAGAGTTTCTTTAACCAGTCATCTGTTTTGGGGCAGTCTGTTTTTTTCCAGATTCTGGCTATTGTAAACAGTGCTGCAATGAACATAGAAATGCAGATGCCATCTTTACTATACCTTTTTGCCTCTCCGGGATATATTCCCAAGAGTGGTATTGCTGGGTCAAATGGAAGCTCAATTTCTAATTTTTTGAGAATCGTCCATACTGTTTTCCAAAAGGGCTGAATGAGTTGGCATTCCCACCAGCAGTTAAGAAGAGTCCCTTTCTCCCCACATCCACGCCTACACCGGTTGTTTTTGTTTTTTGGGATGTGGGCCAGTCTCTGTGGTGTGAGATGATATCTCATTGTTGTTTTGGTCTGCATCTCCCTGTTGATTAGTGATGTTGAACATTTTCTCATGTGCCTCTGAGCCATTTGGATTTCTTCTTTGGGAAAATTTCTGTTCATTTCATCACCCCATTTTTGATAGGGTTGGCAGTTTTCTTCTTGTGGAGTTCAACCAGTGCATTGTATATCCTTGATATCAACCCTTTATCAGATGGGTACTGTGTAAATATCCTTTCCCATTCTGTAGATTGTCTTTGTACTTTGGTCACTGTTTCTCTTGAGGTGCAGAAGCTTCTTAGTTTGAGATAGTGCCATTTATTTATCTCTGTTTTCACCTGCTTGGCCAGTGGTGTGTCAGCTTTGAAGACACCAGTATCTTCAATGTTGTGAAGGGTTTTTCCGACCTAGACAAGGTCATTTTTTACCAATGGATCTTTGTAGAACTGCTGGCCTTCTCTTCCATATCATCCTATAACATTCAGATTCAATATATTACTTAAATGTTTACCACAAAGAAATCTCATTTAAAAAAATACCACATCCAATTTCTTAAAACTACATATGAACAAAATAATACCAGTTTTATATAAATCTTTCATATAAAATAAAGTAACATTCTAATATGTATAATAAACCATCTTAATGTTTATGCAAAAACTTAAAATTATTATAAAACAAATATCAGAATATTTATAAACAACACATATCAATACCATAAAACAATGCAAGCAAGTTTAAGCTGATAATATAACTTAAAACATAATGACCAAACATAGTTTTATTCAGTGATGCAAGGTTTGTTTAACGCTTGCAAATTGTTGTGATTTACCGTGTCATAAAAGACACAAAATTATACATAAATAAAAAATTAGGTAAAATCCAACCTCTACTTATAAATTAAAACCTTTGCAAAAATAGGAAAGGTGCAACTTAATTAATCAGATTTTGACTTCTACAAATATCCTACAGAAAGCATTATACTTAAAAACAAACTCTTAAAAACTTACCTCTGAGCACAAAATGAACTAGGAAAAGATTACTTCTATTTAACATTGAATTTGATTTTGTAGATAAAAATAAAAATTAAATCTAGACGTACTTTAAATTTATGAAAATCCATACTTTATAGAAAATATAGCTATGTACATTGAAAATCTAACAAAGAAAATTTCTAATCAGTAAGGTTAATAAATATACTGTATATAAACTCCATTTAAGTATTTTTATATAACAAGATTAGTTATAAAATTTAAAGTGAAAATATTTATAAAAGCACAAAAGTAAAAAGGTAAATAAGAATTTAATAAAGGATATCTAGAATTATGCCTGTCCATCTCTAAAGGACTATTGATAGAATTATGTGTCAGAGCAACAGTTCAGCAGGAAAACTGTTTGCCTTGCACATGATAGACCTGAGTTTAGTCATCTTCACCAAACATGGTCCTCAAAGCTCCACCAGGAGTGATCCTTGAGCACCACTAGGTATGACCCCCAAACAAAATAAAACCAAAAGGAAATCTAAAATATATATTAACTACTGTTTGTATTTGTTCTGAAATATTTTAGCAGTAGTGATTTCTTGTGTATAGAGTCAGTAGTAATCCCTGAGCACTGTTGGATGTACCTGCCCCCAAAAAATTATATAACAAAATATTAAATGAGAGAAGTGATAGACATTTTTCCAAAGAATGCACATAGGTGGCCTATAAAAATGACATCACTGGTTGTTATCCACTGAAGAATTTCAATTTCTATCTTAAACACATATATTTTTCTGTTTATTTCACCTTGCATTCACCTGAGTAAATTGCCTTAAAGAAAACTCCTTCACTTGATAAAAAAAAAAAAAACATGAGAGAAAGAAAGAATAAAGGGAAAAAAGCAAGAATGCAAACATCTCATAAATAAGCTAAACACACATTAAATAGGCATACAAAAATCAAGACTATTTACTAAGAATTATTTGCACACCCAATCATTGTGATTTGTTCCCGAAAATTTCAACATTTTAATTTTTCCATGTGCTCCTTTCCCTTAAGAGTGCTTGAATGTTCTCGACCTTGTGCAACTCCCAATAAAACTGAAAAATATCAGCTTGTAAATTTTCACAGTGAAAGAAAGATCTATGGCAAATTCAATCTATAAGTAAATAAGAGGAGAATTGACATCTATATGATATTGCATCCTATAAATAGTTCAGAGCTGAACTTTCACATGATCCAGAAATTTAACTTCTTAGCATCTATCACCAAACCAGAAAAATGTTCATGTGAAAGTTATACACACATCTTTTTTCACTGTAGCTTAGACTCTAACAGCAAAGCTTTGGACACAACCCAAATGCCCGATGACAGATGAACAATGAGGTTGTGTGATACACACACACACACACACACACACACACAAAATGGAATATCACACAGTTAAAACAAAGATAAAATCTACTTTTGCTACAATTTGGTTTGAGCTTGATGGAATAATCTTAAGCAAAATAAATACGAATGATCTCACATGGGGTATACAAAGAAACCGTGAAAATCAATAATTTTGAATAAAAACACTATAATTTGACTACACAACTGAGGTTACAAGTCAAGTATAGGAAATTAGAAAAAAGGGAGAAGTAAAGTGGAAGTAATTCAATGACAGTAGTACTGTCTTTGGCACTTAGATAAAGGTGCTATAAATTTGTATAGATAAAGCATAAACAATAATACTTGCACAAACAACTTTCTTTAACAATATTTTTAAAAATAAATAAATAAGAAAATTTACATCCGGGAGTGAATGACTTTGAAAGAAGTAAGGAAATGAACTGATCTTGATTTGACAGACTTCTATATAATAACTTCAAACTGATAAACATAGAAAGGTGAAAGGCCTAACGAAGGTAATTCTGAGAAGTAAGTTATTGATTAGGTTCACATATATGACTTCCAGTGCAAGAATTTCCTGAAATAAGATGGTAAATTATTTGTTTGGTTTTGTACATAGCACCTTGTTCAGACACTATGTTCATTTTGGTTTTCAAAGGACATACTGTCTGTCTCAATTACCTTTTAATACATGTGAAAGATTAACCAACTGATACTAATTTCAGGCAGAGAGTCTCTTGCCCATAGGCCTGGCTGTTTTCCCCAGGGCCCCTAGGACAGGATGGGCTCCAGCTTCCCTCCCTGCCCCGAGCAAGGCTCCCGGTGGCCAAAGACCTCAGGAGCATAGCCACAGCCAAGCTCAAGGCCCCTTTCCATACCTTCGGACAAGCCTCACACATGAAGGTACTGGCAGAGGAACCCAGGGTGTGTGGGGCCTAAGGTTGAGACATCCAAGCCTACTCAGATCAGGACTGGATCTCCTCCACCCAGATTATTCATTTCCCAGTAGCTAGGCGGTCACACCCAGGGACTGTCCCCCGCACCCTGTAATCCCTTCAACGGCCAGCATTCAGAGACTTAAAAGTAAGTTCCCGGAAGCTTGTGGCAGCAAAGCAGCCACATGATATCGTATAGCCTACTTCTCCCTCTGGGAGAACCTGGCAAACTACCAGGAGTTTCCTGCCCACATGGGAGAGCCTTGCAAGGTCCCCATGTTGTATTAATATGCCCAAACAGTAATAAACTGGGTCTCATTCCCCTAACCCTGAAAGAGTCTCCAATATGGCATCAATGGGAATGACAAGTAGAGAGAGGCTTCTAAAATCTCTGGGCTTGGACAAATGGAAATATTACTGAGACTGCTCGAGAAATTTGACGATCAACTTAGTTTCTGGAACTCAATCACAGAATCAGCTACTAGCTATGGTGACACCTATCAATGCTTGTATTGGTATATGCATGTACCCTGAGGGTCATGCAATTATTTTAATGTAAAAGTAGGTTTAAAACTGAATGTTATCAATTGTTGGTGGCCTATTCCTTCTATTGAACATTAGTTTTGAATGTTGGCTATCCCAATGCCACAATTTTACTGCTTCCAAAGTTGCTCTACTGAGGCTTATTCTATCAATGTATCAAATTATTTGTAATTTCACCTCCAAATTGCTAATAAAAGTTATTGTCTATCTTCATTTTTGCTTTTTTAGCAGCATTTTCAAAAGTTAATTACCATTTTTTCCTTGCAAAAGCCACGTTGATTTGTCTTCAGGATACTATAATCTGTTTATTGGTTACAAACTTAATATCTCCTCATTCATTCTCTTTTTAAACATTTCTCAGATCTTTATTACTTGTGGTACAGTTTTGCCTTAAATTTGATATTACAACTTTGTTTTTCTCTCTTATTCATTGGTATCTTCTTGAACCCCAGGTGTGTGGATATTATCAATGTGCTACAGTGCCAAATTAATGCTTAAGAATTATAAAATATTCATATCAATGGTGCTAACTTCTACCACTAGCTGGAATGGCTGATGGTATGTATGTAAGATTTGTATAATACAAATCAATTGAATTCAAAAACAGTGTAAGTATATTGGGTAAGTTTTCCTTAGCAGCAAAGTGTGGCTAGACAAGGTTCTGCCTACTTGAAAAAGGCCTCAGAGACTAGTTCATTAGTGACAATTATTAAATCAGACATCACTTGCCACTTGCATCACTTGTTATCCCCTTGATCCTCGATTTGCTCTAGCGGGCAGCAGTAACGTCTCCATTTGGTGCTATTGCATGCTAGTGTAGCCCAAAGTTATCTGCTCACTCCAGGAACAGGAAGAGCCTCAAATCGTTTATTCAGGATTTTGAAGAAGAACTCTGACCATCTCGCTGGTGGGCGACAATGTGCTCTTTTGACTTCCCATGGAATCCAGTCGGTAAAAGCTCTAATCCAGGTCTAGTCCATCTCTGAATTGCATTAGGTGTCCAGCCCATCTGATTTTCGATGCTTTGGCAAACGAGACAGCCTCCCTGATTCTTGACCATCGATGGAGGTTGGAACTCCAGATTCCTTCTCTCACTTGAGTGAACCATGATACTCCAAGCATAACTCTTTTGATTCTTTGCTGGGGTATCTGAATAGCGTTATTATCCAGTTTGCATAGGGCCAAGGTCGCTAAGGTGTATGTTAGTGCAGGAAGAATGGTGGAATCGAAAAATATGTGCCCAGAGCCAGAGGTTCTTTGTCCTCTTAACCACTTCTTCAACACTCTTGAAGGAATTCCACACTGCTCTCTTCCTCCTGTGCAGTTCTAGTATCAAGTCGTTAAGCATATTGAGTTCTCGACCCAAGTATACATAGCTGCTGCATTTGGAGATGTTTGTTCCATTGAGTGCAAATGGAGCGTCAGGGACTAGTTCATTTTTCATGAATATTGTCTTCATTAGATTCAGCTGCAGTCCAACCTTTCCACACTAGCAGTTGAAGTCAGCCAGCATTTGTGCCACTTGGCTAATGTTTGGTGTTATGAGAACAATGTCATCAGCATAATTGACCATATCCACATATAGACCAAACTCATCGAAGTTTTGTGAGAATTCAAGATGCTGCTCTGTCTAACGTTCATTGATTCAATAAAGGCCTTTGATTCTGTGGAGACTGAAGTGGTCATCAAAACCCTAGCAAAACAGGGCTTTCAAACTCAGTACATTAAGATCGTCTTCGAGCTGTATTACGGATTCACCACCAGGATCTCACCACTCTACAAGGAATCGATCATTGACATAAAGAGTGGGGTTCAACAGGGTGATACCATTTCACCGAACCTCTTCAGTTCCACCTTTGAGAATGTCATGCTATGATTGGAATGGGAAGGAATGGAGTGAACATAGATGGTTGTACCTCCGCTTTGCTGATGACATAAATCAGACATATGTTGCAAATTCATAGGAAATATTTCTAATCCTATGGCACCTGGTAGTCCTTGCTGTAAAATCTGCAAGGCCACTTATATAAAATTTGAGAATTATGGTAAGAGGGCTAGATGTTATTCTTAATTTAAGTGGGGCCTATCTTTCAATTAGTTTTTTATCTATTCTTTTACACACTTCTTATTATCTCTACTTTGGCTGCCACCTTTGCAGTAGAAAGATATCACCCCATTTCAATGACCCTCAACTTTTCTCAGAGAATGCCGATATGATATCAATGCACATAAAGTTTTCATCTGAGTCAGCTAGGCTGATTGCAACATTATTCAATGAAATTTTAAATAATTCTATAATTATTATTCCATTTGATACCTAACAAATATCTAAAACTTGTCAAAAATAAGCTTTTTCTATCCAAATTCATTTATATAGCAATTTATATTGCCCTTTTCAAATTAATTATGTTTTATTATTGATTCTATGTTTTAATCATTTTGGAAATTATGTTTTTGCTACTTTAGAACACATTCTTTACTTAGTAATGATGTCCCTTATTAATTCCTATATAAACTTTTTAATTCTGGTGTGCTATTTATGTTTTCAGTGTGACTTCTTTTTTTTTTTTTTTGCTTTTTTGGGGGCACACCCAGCAATGCACAGGGGTCACTCCTGGCTCATGCACTCAGGAATCACCCCTGGCGGTACTCAGGGGACCATATGGGATGCTGGGATTTGAACCCGGGTCGGCCGCATGGAAGGCAAACGCCCTACCCGCTGTGCTATCACTCCAGCCCTATCAGTGTGACTTCTTAATGCATATTCCAGGGATTGCTCATTTAATAGTTTCTTCCACAACTTGATGTAACATTTCACAAGCAAGTCCTACTAATTTAATTTAACCCCAACTCTAATATGATCTAATCTAAGTAAAGGATAGATATTTTGCATGCTTCTTTTATTGCTATACTTTTAAAAAAATTAATTAGTTTACTTTTAATAGAATCACAGTGATAAACACATTCACGAAATTGTTCATGATTGAATTTCAGTCATACAATGTTCCAACAACTATCCCTTCACAAGTGTAATTTCCCAAAATCAATGGCCCCAGTTTTCTTCCTGTCCCCCCATCCCTCTGCCTGTCACTATGGCAGGAACTTCTCTCTCTCTTTATCTCTCTCTATCCATCTATCTATATCTCTCTCTCTCTTTCTCTCTTCCTTTTGGGACTTAGGGTTTGTAATGCAGATAATGAATTATCAGGTATATCCCTTACCTGTGCACATATCCAAAAAAACAAGAGTGATCATTGTTGGTCCATATGTGGAGAGAAAGAAACTCTCCTCTATTGCTGGTGGGAATGCTTCTTTGCTTCTTTTTTCAGCCTTTTTGGAAAACAAGATGGACATTCCTCAAAAGCTAGTAATTGAGCTCCCAATTGAGCCTGCGATATCACTTCTGGGAATATACCCTGGGGGGCAAAAAATGCACAGCAGAAATGTCATCTGCATTTTGATGTTCATTGCAGCACAATTCACAATAGCCAGAAACTGAAAACAACCTGAGTGCTCAAGAACACTTGATTGGATAAAGAAACAATGATACATATACACAATAGAATACTACGCACCTGTTAGAAAGAATGAAGTCAAGAAATCTGCTTGTAAATGGATTTCTGTGGATAGCATCATGCTGAGTGAAATAAGTCAGAAGGAGAGGGACGGTATAGAATGACTGCATTCATCTGTGGGATGTAACTAATATCTAATATCCAGGGTAAGAGTAAACAGGAGCCAGGATTACAGGTCAATGGTTGGACCTGTAAAACTTTATGTTATATGTAATAACTTTATGTAATAACCTTATGGCTTGCCATAACCATCTGTTAGGTTGCATAAATTAATCCACTAATTCTGTGACCTAAACCTTTATTATGTATGTTTTTCCTTAGAGTATTGAGCCCGCTCGGCAGAGCCTGGCAAGCTACCCATGCGTATTGGATATGCCAAAAACATTAACAATAAAGTCTCTCAATGTGAGACATTACTGGTGCCCACTCGAACAAATCGATGAGCAAGGGGATGACAGTGACAGTGACTATATATATATATATATATATATATATATATATTTATGTTTATTTATTTAATTTATATTTAACTCCGTATACTATGTAGAATTTATCCCGCTATCATCTATATAGTTCAAGCCTTTCTTTTTTTCAAGTACTTTATAATTTAAGAGCCAGAGAGTGTAGCAAGTTGGGTCCTTGCCTTGCATGCTGTCTATTAGTGTTGGATCCCCAACACCCCATCAGGTCTCCTAAGCCCATCCAGGAGTGATGTCTGAGCACAGATGGGGAAGCAACAAGTCAACCCTCCTCCTGACAAAGAAAATTCCTTTGGGGTTGAAGTATAGTACATCAGGTAAGATGCTTACCTTGCACATGACCTACCTGTATGTGATCCCCAGCATACCAGATGATTACCAGAGCCTCTCCAGGAGTAATCTCTGAGCACAGAGCCAAAAGTTACTCCTAAGTACCACTTGTTGTGGCTCCCTGAAAATTCTCAGCTTGGATTTGTGTAAGCTGGCCTCTATTTTTCTTCGTAGTATTTTTATTGTGCGACTATTGGTATTCAATTTTATATATATTTATTTTATATGACTGTTACTTCTTTATAAGGTAAATTCCCACTCCTGTAGCTTAAGCATTTAGTTATTATTGGATACTGAGTTTTAACTTTTTTTTTTCTTTTTTGGTCACATCCGGTGATGCACAGGGCTTACTCCTGACCCATGCACTCAGGAATTACTCATGTCAGTGCTCAGGAGACCATATGGGACGCTAGGAATCGAACTCGGGTCAGCTGCATGCAAGACAAATGCCTAAACACTGTGCTATTGCTCCAGCCCCTACTTTTAACTTCTTTTGAGCAAATAAATGAAGAATTAAATGAGCAGTTTGATAATCTGTGACTACTACTGACAGCTCCATGTCAAGTTCACATCGCAATTAAAAAATCTTTCAAAAATATTTTTTTTCATATACATATCTCTCACAAAATCAAAGCTTTATATTTTTTTCTGATTGGAAGAAGCAATATCTCAGTTTTATACACTAATGAAGATGATATTTTATAGTTGTTTACTGGAATTACCAAATCAGTATGATTTTAAGAAATGACAGGATGTAATTTGCAGTGGGAAATCCTACTTTATGAATATATTCAGCTGTGGACATCAAAATAGTCTCATATTTAATACATATAAAAAGACAGCTGTGAGGCATAGGAAATAATATCCATTGACTATTTTGTATCCACAATACAACTTAATGAAAAACACACTATAAGTAACATGAAAACGTAATGGCCACATGATTTTCTTCATTATTCTTTTAGAAAGAAGCAAAATGGTTGATTCTGAGAGACACTCCAGAAGAGAACTCGCCTTGCATGTGACTATTTTAGTTTTGATTCCTGGCACAGCGTATGCATATGACATACGTCTCACTGAATATGGCACTACTCAAGGAAGGACAGGAATGATCTTTGAATACATGACCAGGAGTGAGCTCTAGGCACTGCTTGTTGTGGCCCACAAACAAACAAAATGGAAGTACATGAAGAATACCGGTGATTGTTAACAGAGAGTCAGATCTGAAACCATATATTCATTGACAATCACAAATCTATCTTACATTGTACTTCTTCTCAGAAAGCCCGGCAAGCTACCTAGAGTATCCCGCCCGCATGGCAGAGCTTCGCAAGCTCCCTGAGGTGTATTATATATGCCAAAAACTGTAACAAGAAGTTTCACAATGGAGATGTTACTGGTGCCCTCTCGAGAAAACCAATGAACAACAGTTGACAGTGATGATAGTGATTGTATTTCTTATACTCTTAGGCTGGATCCCCAGCACCTCATATGGTTGCGAGATCCCCATCAGGAATTATTCCTAAATTCAGAGCAAAGAGTAAGCCCTGAAAATTACCAGACTCAGAGCACCTCTGAAATGCTTTAACAAATAAATGCAGAGCACGTCTTGAGCACTAAGAGATAGGGAAGATATAAACCAAGACAGAAAAAATAACTAGGGACTGGAGCCATGAGACAGTGGGCAGAGTGTTTGCTTGATCATTTTAGATGATTACACCACTGTTCAGTATAGCTAAGACATGAACACTACTTAGATGGCTGTCGATAATAGATGAAGAGACTGTGTATACATTTACAGAAATACTATTCAGTCTTTTTTAAAAGCACTAATTGAATTTATTGTCATATACACATATCTGTATTATAATTATAATACATGAAATAAAATTGCCTTTCAGGGTCCATCAGGATGTTGGATGGTCTTGTAGATGGGGAAGGACTTGTAGTTGGCAAAGGACAGGCGAGCGTTGCGAATACTTTTCCCAGCTTCTGCCGCATCAGTCAGCACTGCTGCTCTTCTCTCCTTAAGGTCTTCCTTTATCGCTTCTCTGCACAGCTTTTCAAGCTCAGATGTTAGCTTGTATTTGCCTGAGGCTCACGCCAAACAATTTTGATGAATGAGGTCAAAGAGGTTTTAAAGACAGGCATCTGTTTGTGGCTTTCTCATTCTCAGCATTCTTCACGCAGTCACAGAGGTGCTGAAACAGTCGATCGTATTCCTTGTCAATGTTGTCAAGGACGGCATCTTCCCACATTACAGAAATAGTGCAAAAGAGCTCCCAGTTGGTGGTCATTCTGGTCAACTTTGCAGACCTTTATTTGAGCTCTGTGAAGTATAATTTTGCATGAAGAGATGATGGTCTGATCCCGTTTGGAATTTTGGGACAACAGCGACATCAGTCAGGCAAAATCTCCGATTGAATATGATGTGGTCAATTTCATTGTGTAACTGTTCACTGGAGAACTCCCATGTCCAGCATTTAGATTAGGCCTTCTGGAACTGTGACTTACCAGAGAATGTCTTGGTAGACATGATGAACTCAGACAGTCTCTCACCCAGAATATCTCATTCTAGGCAATGGGTCCCAATGTGAAGTTCTTTGGGCGACATTCTTGGACCTATCTTGGCATTAAAATTACCAACAATGATCTTGTAGAAGGTATGGTCTTCTTTATAGAACCTCCCCAGTTCCATATAGAACTTCTCAATTTCTTCTTCATCATAGTTGGATATTGGTGCATAGAAAACAAAGATAGAAACTGCTGGCAGTGAGCCATATCTACTCAAGCGTAATCGTCCAATTAGGGTTGTTAGTAATTCAAATAAATCAAAGGTAATAGAGAGGATTATTCACGACTTCTACTTTGGATCTCTTTGACAGCTGCATCCACCCAACCACATACCAAATTCCTCAGGATGGATATCTCATTCCTAAAGTCCTTCCTTCCGAAATCCGACACGCATTTTCATCGGTAAAGACACATACAACACCTGGTCCAGACAAGGTCAGACCCAAACACCTGAAGAATCTGTCACCAGTACTCATCAATACACTGGCTTGTCTCTTCACACGCAACCTGAATGAAAGGTTCCATTCCAGTGGAAAACCAGCAGGACTTTTCTGTTGTACAAGAAGGGAGACATCCATGACATCAGCAACTATCGCCCAATCTGCCTGCTGTCTGTCGTCTACAAGTTGTTCACTCAAGTCATCCTGAAAAGAATAGGCAGAAAACTAGATGAAAGACAACCATGTGAGCAAGCTGGGTTCCGAAAAGGATTCAGCAGGATGGACCATATCCACACTGTGACCAAACTCATTGAAGTTTCGTGAGAGTTCAAGATGCCGCTCTGTCTAACATTCATCAACTTAAAGAAGGCCTTTGATTCTGTTGAGACTGAAGCGGTCATCGAAGCCCTAGCCAAACAGGGTGTTCAAACTCATTGCATCAAGATCCTTCACGAGTTGTATTAGGTATTCGCCATCGGGATCTCAGCATTCCACAAGGAAGTGATCATTGACATAAAGGGTTCTACAGGGTGATACCATTTCACTGAAAATATTCAGTTCCACTCTCGAGAATGTCATGCAACAACTGGAATGGGAAAGAATGGGAGTGAAGAGAGATGGTCGGCAACTACAGCACCTCTGCTTTTCTGATGACATCATTCTCATAACACCAAACATTAGTCAAGAGGCACAAATGCTGGCCGACCTCGACCGCAAGTGTGGAAAGGTCGGATTGCAGCTGAACCTCAACAACAGGACGATGCTCATGAAAAACAAACTGGTCCCTGATGCTCCATTTGCTCTCAGTAAAATGAACGTCTCCGAATGCAGCAGCTATGTGTACCTGGGTCAAGAACTCAACACGAGGAACTTATTTGCGCCAAAATTGTGCAGGAAGAAGAGAGCATCATGGAAGGTCTTCAAGAGCGTTGAAGAAGTGGTTAAACAGAAGAAAGACCTCCAACTCTGGGCACATCTTTTGGATTCCCCATTCTTCCTGCTCTAACGTACGCCCCAGAGACCTGGGCCCTACATAAATAGGATGAGAACACTATTTGAATATCCCAAATAGCACTGGAAAGAGCTAAGCTAGGAGTATCACATCTCACTCAAGTGAGAGAATGAATCTGGAGTTCCAACCACCATCAACAATCAAGAATTAGGGACACTGTCTTGTTTGCCAAGACATCAAAAATCAGATGGGCCAGACATGTAATGCGATTCAGAGATGACCACTGGACTAGAGCTGTAATCGACTGGATTCCATTGGATGTCACAAGACCGTGTGGCCGCCCACCAACGAGAGGGTCAGATTTCTTCGTTAAAACCCTGAGTGAACGATTTGAGGCCTTCCTGTTCCTGGAGTGAGCAGATATCATTGGGCTATACTAGCACATGACAGGGACAAATGGAGATGTTACTGGCGCCCGCTCGAGCAAATGGAAGATCAACGGGAAGACAAGTGATATAAGTGAAGTGAAATAAAATATCAGAAAAGAAAAACATTTTATGGTTCTATTTATATGATGTGAATAAGATAATCAAAAAATGAAATAGAGAATACATAGAGGTTAGGGAATGGAAGTAATAAAGAATTTTTATACAATCTATAGAATAGTACAATATATATATATATTATACAATATAGCACTATAGCACTTTTGTCCCGTTGTTCATCGATTATCTCTATCGGGCACCAGTAACGTCTCCATTGTGAGACTTTTTTTGGCATATCAAATGCAACACGGGTAGTTTTCCAGGCTCTGCTGTGGAGGCAAGATACTCACATCTTATCTACGGGCTCTACGAGAGGGGCGGAGATATAAAACCTGGGTCAGCCACGTGCATGATAAATGTCCTACGTGCTGTGCTATCGCTCCAGTTCAGTATGCTGTATATATATATATATATATATATATATATACACTACAATAGTATACTATACTATACTATATAATATAATTCAGATGAGCATCACACATGAAGGAACTGGCAGAGGGACCCGGGGCCAAGATTTCGAAGGCTGCTCGGATCAGGACTTGGCCTCTTCCACTCAGGTCCCCCATTTTCTAGTATCTAGTCAGTTACACACAAAGACTGCCCTGTCTCTGTTTAATCCCATCAATGACCAACATCCAGAGACTATAAAACCAAGCTCCTGGAAGCGTGCGGCTGCAATGTGGCTGTGCAACATCTAATAGCCTAGTCCTCCCTCTTGGAGAACCTGACAAACTACTGAGAGTCTATTGCCCGCTTGGGAGAGCCTGGCTAGATCCCCATGGCGTATTTATATCCCACACACAGTAACAGATATATACATACCTTTCAGAGAACCCAGCAAGATACTGAGAGTATCCCACCTTCACAGCAGAGTCTGGCAAGCTACCCACGGCGATTTCGATACGCCAAAACCAGTAATGATAGGTCTCATTCTCCTGACCCTGAAAGAGGCTCCAAACATTGGGAAAGAAGAGTAAGGAGAGGCTGCTAAAATCTCAGAGTAGAGTGTAATATAGACATTACTGGTGCCCACTCAAGTAAATCGACCCATTGGGATGTTCCTGACAGAGTGATACAGTGATACAATAGTATAAGATTTAGTTATGCTGAGTGGATAGATTCTGGATATTTTTTGTATAATATAGGACTTATACATTACAATATAATACTCTACATGTCAAAGATTTTTAAGTTATATCTCATGTACAGATGTCCCTATACTTTGCAATATATGCAAAAGACATATTAATTTTTTTTTACTGCAAAGTAGCTATGATCACAACGTCTGACCTCTTGAGCACTGAACATACTTACTTCCAGAAGCATATAATTTTTTTTCTATAACACTTTTCAGGAAGCTAAATACACATGTTTTATTAATTACTAAGATATATTTGTGTTGTATTATCCTCCAGGGATGTTTCTTACTCATAAAATTTGTTAAAGAAGTCTGCAAGAATATAATAAAGTTTTTATGAATTCAATGTAGTTTATTTGCCTTTAAATAGCAACCTTAGAAATACAATGAAAAGGCAAAGTAAAGCAGTCTTATATAAATTACATCACTATCACTGTCACTGTCATCCTGTGCTCATCGATTTCTTTGAGCGGGCACCAGTAACGTCTCTCACTGAGAGACTTATTGTTATGGTTTTTGGCATATCCAATACACCACGGGTAGCTTTCCAGGCTCTCCTGCGTGCGGGCTTGAAACTCTCGGTAACTTGCGGGCTCTCCGAGATGGATGGAGGAATCGAACTCAGGTTGGCACGTGAAAGGCGAACGCCCAACTGCTGTGCTAACGCTCCAGCCCCTACATCACTATATCCCCTGTACATACTTATATATACAAATTTATGTACTTTTGTAGAATTTTTATTTTTAATAAATTTAAAACAATTTCCGTTCATTAAATATCATTCTTATATATATATTTGAAATAGAGCTTAAGTATATTAATGATATTGACATGAAGGACGTGATTTTGAAAAGCCAACTATAATTATATACTAATTATATAAATTGGATTTAAATAAACTTTAGGTAGTGAATGATGATAAAGAATATTTATTTAAATTTTAATTGTATTAATTTTTCAAAAATAAGCATATCCTTGACATTTTATGGATGTTTGTTCCATATTTGAAAATTCTCTATCATAAATTTATAAAAATAATAAATTCATATTTAAAGTATTTTTAACTAGCTATTAGCTAAAGAATTAATAGTGTGGAAGAATATCCTGCTTCCACACTAGGCTGTCTTCACTGGAACTCCTCAAAGTGGGGCAGATTGAGTCTTCCTCCCCACTCCAAGCAGAAACCTGGTGGCTAAAAGCCTCCAGAACCCACCCACAGCCATGCTCAAGTACACATGCTTGGATGAGCCTCATGCATGAAGGAACAAGCAGAGAAACCCAGGTATGCAGGATCAGTAGCTGAGATCTCCAAGCCTGCTCGGATCGGGACTAGGCCTTCTCCACCTAGATCCCCGTTTTCCAGTAGCTTGGCAGTCACACCCACAAGCTGCCCCCAGCGCCATGTAATCTCATCAATGGCCAAGATCCAGAGACTATAAAACAAAGCTTCTGGAAGAGAGCGATGCAGAATCTTGAATGGCAGAGCCTGGCAAGCTACCCGTGGCATATTCAATATGCCAAAACCAGTAACAATTATGGGCCTCATTCCCCTCACCTTGAATGTAATGGGGACAAATGAAGATATTACTGGTGCCCTTTCGAGCAAATCAATGAGCAATGGGATGACAGTGATAGTGACAGTGATTAACTTGGTATATTAGGATGATCTACAGGTTCCAGAACAATAGAACAATGTGGAGGAGTCTTTGCCTTTCTTGCGGCTGATCTAGATTGGACCTCCAATATCCCTTAGTGATGTCCCCAGATCAACTGCAGGAGTAATCCCTGATGATCTTCAAGTACGGATCATGTGAAAGAAGAAAAAAGAAGAAGAAAAAGAAAGATGAAGACAAAGGAGAAAGAAAAAGAAGAAGGAGAAGAAGAAGAAGAAGAAGAAGAAGAAGAAGAAGAAGAAGAAGAAGAAGAAGAAGAAGAAGAAGAAGAACAAGAAGAAGAAGAACAAGAAGAAGAAGAAGAAGAAGAACAAGAAGAAGAAGAAGAAGAAGAAGAACAAGGAGAAGGAGAAGGAGAAGAAGAAGAAGAAGAAGAAGAAGAAGAAGAAGAAGAAGAAGAAGGGGGAGGAGGAGGAGAAGGAGAAGGAGAAAGAGGTGAAGGGGGAGGAGGAGGGGGAGGAGAAGGAGGAGGTGGAGGAGGAGAAGGAGAAGGAGAAAGAGGTGAAGGGAGAGGTGAAAGGGGAGGAGGAGGGGGAGAAGGAGGAGGTGGAGAAGAAGGAGGAGGGGGAGGAGGAGGAGGGGGAGGAGGAGGAAGTGGAGGAGGAAGAGGAGGAGGAGAAAAGAAGGAAAGAAAGAAAGAAAGAAAGAAAGAAAGAAAGAAAGAAAGAAAGAAAGAAAGAAAGAATGGAAGGAAGGCAGAAGGAAGAAAGAAAGAAAGAAAGAAAGAAAGAAAGAAAGAAAGAAAGAAAGAAAGAAAGAAAGAAAGAAAGAAAGAAAGAAAGAAAGAAAGAAAGAGGGAAGGAAGGAAAGAAGGAAGAAAGAAAGAAAGAAAGAAAGAAAGAAAGAAAGAAAGAAAGAAAGAAAGAAAGAAAGAAAGAAAGAAAGAAAGAAAGAAAGAGAAAACAAAGAAGGAGAAAGAAGAAGGAAGAAGTAGAAAGAAAAGGAGAAAAAGGGAAAGAAAGAAGAAGTAAGGAAGGAAGGAAGGAAGGAAGGAAGGAAGGAAGGAAGGAAGGAAGGAAGGAAGGAAGGAAGGAAGGAAGGGAGGAACAAGACTCCTTTCATAAGACTACATAAACTTTTCATTAATCTGATTTCATTACTATATGAAATGTATTTTAAGATACAAAATGTTAAATGATTATAAACTTAAGAAATGATATCACCTCAGGCATGCACCGATTTTCAAATGGACTGCATTCTTAATATGCATCGCATTTATATAAATGATAGTATGCAATAAGGCACATGAACTGGGTCTCAAAAGCAGGATGAATGTTGCTTAATATTTGAAATACAATTACCCTAAGATCTGTTCCTAAATGTCTAAAGTGACCACTACAATGATCATAGCTTTTGAGACTTTTACAATGAGCTCACTAGTATACCTAAACTAGTTGGCAAAGCATGAAAACTGATATTTGTATTCATAAAATTTCAGAGCTAATTTAAATTTTTTACTGGCCCTGTCATTCAATAGATTTCTTCTGAAAAAATGTGTAATCTCCTATTTAACCTTTGAGTCAACCATGGAGTCTAGAATTATATTCACTAATTTATGCCATGTTTAACTCTCATTGTGTATTCCTTCTGTACATAGTAAAAAAATATAACTCAATAACTTTTGTAATGGGTAAAGTTGTCAGAGGGTACAAACCTCTAATTACAAGGTTAATAAGTCCTCAGGAATTAATGTCTAGCATGAGTGCATATAATTATCAAAATATAATAAATACATGAGGATCACTAATAGTAAATATTAAAAGTTGATATAATACACACATATTTTACCATTGTAAAAGATGGACACTAATTAATTGCTGTAGAAATCAATTTTCCATATATAAATACATAATACACCAAAGCATGGCAAGTCTTAAACAATACTAGAATAATCGTGTATAAATAAGTATTAAACTTATATACATGTATTCAAGTTATTTTAAAACAACTCACTCCATATTTTAGTCTACTATATTATCAGTATGTAATATTTATATATATTTATATACTAACATACATACACATGCTCAAAATGTGATGATGATTAAGGAGCCAAATAATTTATTTATATAGATAAAACATAATATTTAATAAATAATAAGACAATTATCTTTGGAACAGAAAAGAATGCTTACATGACATTTTTAATTGCATTTGTTCTACACGGACAATACTGTTCCTTAATTCTAACGACTTGTATATCTATTATTTAAATCAGAGTTCTAGAACTAGGTCTATGACTCAAGGCACTTTAAAAATAGCACATGGAAAAATTGATTTATTTTCTTTCATCCATCATCAATATTGATGACCCCACTTTTTATAGTTTTGCTAGGTAGTATATCCAAGAACATTATATAAATTAGAAAGGAAAGTATGTTTTCCTTATCTTCATAAAAACAATTACTAATTATTTCCTAGTTTAATTCCTAGTTTGCATAAAATGCTTTCTTTCATCTTCATCTAAACCTTTTTTTCAAACTTCACATTTTTACTTATAATACCACCAATTATTATAATTTTCATTCAAATACCTCACCATCAAATATATAGATAACTTATCTTACTGGATTTCAGTAAGTCAAGCAAAATCCTAAGTCACAAATCTCTTAAAGGCTCTCTTATTTATCTTGAACTTATGTTGAGTTTACTAAATTGTAACAATTATACTAAATTATACTAAATAATAACAAACTTAATCAACCACATAATTTTTTCCTCCCACTAACCTTTCTTCTAGTGCCATATATTAGAAATTTAGTAGTGAAATTTACCTGGCCAAAGAGATAGCTGGCATGGCTGATAAGGTGTTTGCCTTGCACACAGCCAAACTGGGACCAATCCCAGGAACCTAGTATGTTCCATGAGTCCTGCCAGGACTAACACCTGAGCAATACCACCAGCTGTGGCTCTCTCTGTCTTTCTCTCTGTCTCTCTCTCTCTCTCTCTCACTCTCTCACACACACAGAACTTTGCTGTTTTACTTCTATTAATTTATTTTAAAATTTTCATATCACATCATGAGCTGTATATTGACAAGCTTTCCTGACCTTCTTACATTTTATTTCAACCAGGGAATCTCTCCTAGATTGAGGCATAATTGGCATTTTGTTTAGTTTTGGGTTTCTTTTTTTGCCCCACCCAGTGGCATTAAAGACTTACCCCTACCTCTGTGGTCAACAGTTATTCCTGACAGTGCTCAGGAGACCATATGCACCCTATCCAATTTACTATGTCTCTTGGTCCATTATTGATAGCTTGATCAGATTTAGAATGTTCATCACACACACACAGACACACATACACACACATACACACATACCTCCTTTAGGTCATACTTTAGAGGAGTCAAAGGGGAAATTATATAGTAATCAATTACTGAATGTGGTGATAAGGAAAGTGCAAGCTTGTTTTTCCAAAGAGTCCGCATACTGTGTAGATGCAGTCAGAATCAGATTAACCCCACACTGAACCCTCCGATAGAAATAGCCTTGAAAGACTACATGTATTGAAGAAAAGAAAAAACAACCTCTTAATGTGAAATTCATTCTAGGTGTATATTTTATGTGAGACCAAACAGTTCAGCCTAAACTAAAGTTCAGTGCAGTCTAAAACAGCTTTGGTGTGTATATATTTATGACTTGTTCACACTCATATAAGGCATCTATAATTGAAGAGGCACTACATACAACACAGTTTACAAAATCACATCGATGATACCAACCAATTATCTGTTATTGCAATAATAAAATGTTAAATTGACCACTTGAATAAATTAACCACAATAGCCCAGATAGAAACTGCTTTTGCATACTAGAGCAAGGAATTCCACTTGAACTTTTTGTGTTTTTTTTTTTCAGGACTCCTTCCAAATTTAAGTAACATTATTATTCTTAGCAGCATGATTTATTCCGTCAAAAACATATCACAGCTAGCTACAGAAGCATAATGTTTACTAACGCAAATGTCCAAAAATAACGTCATTTCTAGGAGTCTGAGTTGCTTTTGAAAAAGTGGAGTGACTCCATATTCCGGGTCGAGGTTCCGTAAACTCCCTAGGAAAAAAGACGAGAGTTCCAGACAAGTAGTGAACTTGGGTTCCGTGCAGACTGTCATTTCTGACAGATTTTAACTTAGGTCATTTTGTAAAGATAGATCAGAATCAAATATCTGACATTGGTGAGGAGGTCTCAACTCTGCTGATGCCTTGTCAGAGAGGAATGATGATCAGGTCACAGGTCACAGAAACTTCAGACAGCATTTGAGAAGGGCTCTCCAAAATGTGGAATCCCTGATGCATTGGTACTTGAGAACATTTCTACCTTGGATCACAAAGGTCTTAGCTATTAAAATGAGTGTCTTTTAGATTTCCAGGTGGTTTTCTGTAGGGGGAGCTGATATGACACTGAACCAATGGTATGATGAAAGAAGCATCAAACTTTAAGTGAGATGGAACCTAGGGAGATCAAAAGTGAACTCATCTTACTAAGGGATCTTTGCCACATGTTGTTAAAGTCTTGAATAATAACAATTAAGATAATAAAATAACATATGTGCTGAATTATTTAGAAACACATCACAGCGAAAAGATTTGCCTAATTTACAGATTCATCGTCATAGCAACCAGGGCAACCTGACTCAACAAGCATCCTGACAGGATTTATAAGACTTTTTATCTTTGCATCTGTTGGGGGGAAAAAACACGTTAGATTAGTCTTTTGTATGTCTTATAATGCGATCGGTGGCTCTCTGATCTAAATTGCTTTTTTCAAGGATATGTGCATGGTAAAGGATTTTGGAATACAGGAAGAACATTTTTTATGCTTTTTTTTTCCTTTTATTCCAATAAAGGTAACAACGACTTACATAAACGCATGTATCTTCTGATTATAAACTCAAACCTTTTTAAATTTAGCACATCATACTCCAAAGAAGAATGCTAATTAAACCTACACCAAAGCTATTGGACACATATACCTATGCACACATTTCCATCTTCCCTTTGTGTAATCTAAGACCAATAATCATAATCCTACATTTTTTTCTTTTTTTTCCTGGGTTAGTTTCTCAATATTTTTCATGTGAGGTCTATAACATATAATGTGTCTGACATTTTGCTTAGCATGATCTCCAGTTCCAACCACATTGCCACAAGTGAAATCAATTTTATCTTTTCTAATCAGGACACAGCTCCATATTAAATCCTTATTAAATCAAGTTATTTGTCAATGTACAATTTACACAATGATTTTGTGTAAATTATTTTTTCCTGGTAATTTCAAACCCTCTTGCAATAAGTATCTGTAAGATTATATCTTCTGAATTAGTGTTTTCATGGTCTCCACATAGACATGTAAGAGTAGAACTGCTGGATACATATTTGGTATGTATGGTAAATATATGTTTAAAATTTAGAGGAAGCATTATACTTTCTTCCATAATGACAGCACCAGTTTATATTTCTATGTCCAGTGTATTATTATACCCTTATGAATGTTTTTTTTCTCTTCTCTGACTTCGTTTTATAAATCACTGTCATAGATATCTATTTGTGGTTTTGATTTGTGTTTCCCTGATAATAAATTATTTTGGTAGCTCTCTCATATACTTGTTTTACCTCTATAGTGAGTAAATGTTCTTGTTTTTATATTACAGTCTAAATATTTCCAACTCGACATAGCAAAGCCTTGAAAAACTTGGAAGTTGAATATTTGGCATGAGAATTGCAAAAGAGTAAGTAAATTTGGGAAAGTAATCATTATGTGCATTATGTTGTCTCTTTTTATCAATATATAACTAACAAATATTAAATATAGTGTATGACATATGATAATTTGATAGGCAACTTGAAGAATTTATTTTGTCAAGATGATTAACACATTCATCTCAAATACCTACCCTTTGTGTATCTTAAGTGTGAGAGCACTGAAAATGGACTTTCTTAACAAATTTTACCTATACAATTCATTAATTCCTCAAACTTTATCCTTCTCATAATGAAAAGCAATTTTCCCTGGTTCTACCTCTTGGAACATACCATTTGACTCTTTCCAAGTATTTGCTTTTCTAGGATTTTTTTTTAATATTCATATATAAAATATATAATTTTTAAATTCTTTTCTTTTGACTTCTCTCAGCAATAAGCTCTGTAGGTTTATTCAACTTGTACTAAATTGCTAGATTTCCTTCTTTTAAATATTCAACAATATTCTGTTTTGTATATCACTCCCCTTATCCATTATCCATCAGTAACGAGATTATTACATATAGTATTAAATGTGCCACAGAAAATGTGAGAGTAAAAGTCATTTTGTTTTCTTTGGATACTTATAATGATTTTCATATAGATGAATATATGTTATCTAATATGTTTCTTCTTATCTTTTTCTGCTTCACTTTATGTATACTTAAAACCTTTAAATATTGCTATATTTCTCCAGTATATATCTCTATGCTTGTTGATTATGATCATAATTGTTTTATTCTCTTTTCTGACTCATATACTAAGCCTTCACTTATTTGCATACATATTACTTAATCAAAGCTTTTACCTCTACTTATTTGGGTCTGCTGTCTTAATGTTAGAACTATTATTCCTTTGTCCTTCTTTTAGTACTCATTACAACGGATTGTACTTCATCATGTGCTTTTTATGCCAGTGAGACAATGCATGCCAAGGGCAAAGAGCATGACTTACTCTTCTTTGACTTTTGCTTAATGCCTATCACATTGCTGACACATAATAGTGTTCCATAAATATCTATTGAATAATTAAACATAATGACTTATTTAACTGCCTAGATATTGCCCAACTATATAGTCATTTTGTAAGACCTGTTAGAGAAAATGAACACAAGCAGTACATTCAAGATTTTCATGTCTCTTAAAAATGCTGGGATACTATAGATCTTCTAGGTAAATAGAAAAAGTTAATGCCATTTCTAAAAGTTAAATTTAGCAGAAAACATTCAGGGTTTCACAGAAGAATTCTGCATATAAATTTAAGATTTCTGTTTGATATTTGCTAAACAAGCTAAATTATAATGTGATATAGAAAATTTTAACAAATATGTAAAGTGTTAAACATACTGAAGTATCCACCATATTATATCATAGTTTTATCATGACAGTGCACTGGAGATTAACAACTTAAAAGTAAAATAATCTGAAGTTATAAATCACTGGGAACTGGGGGCTGGAGCGATAGTACATTGGGTAGGGCGTGTTTGCCTTGCACGTGGCTGACCTGGGTTTGATTCCCAGCATTCCATGTAGTCCCTTGAGCACCGCCAGGGGTAATTCCTGAGTGAAGAGACAGGAGTAACCCCTGTGCATCCCAGGTATGACACCCCAAAAAAAACATTGGGAACAGAGAATGATCAATAATAGATTTAGTTAAAAAAGGAAATAGGAGTTCCAACTGTTAATATAGCAGGAAAGGTGCTCACCTTACACATGGCTGACTCAGATCCAATCCCAAGCACATTATGGGGTCCCCAGAGGCACACCAGGAATGATCCCCTTAGCACAAAACATAGAATCGGCTCTGAAGATTTGTAGGTCATGTCCAAAGAACAATATGTTTTTGAGAGAGTGAAAACAAATATTATTTATGTCATTTATTGATAGAGCACTTTCAGCAGGTATATATTTGTCACTCAGGGGACTAAATATTGCAATAATGCAAAGTCAGAATTAGACTCCATCCTTTTTTAGAAAAAAAATAGTAAGAAAACAAGCAAGCAAATCATCAAAAGTTTTTGAAGCACACTGCCAAAAATGATGAGTTCAAATATCCAAATTACAAAACCATAAGAGAAAAATAATTTCTCTTATGCATTTATCTCTTGTTTCTAGATATTGTGATTTGTAGTATTGTTGATATTAATATTTCAGAGATACAATATTGCCACACCACACCCACCAGAATACCAATATCCTCTTCCATTGGCTCTAGGCCCCTCTCTTCCTCCACTCCAGCCCTCACTGCCAAAATTGAGTGTCATAGGCAGAATCTCAGTGTTTGTTATTGCTACTTCTTATTTTGTCTGTTATATAACACACAAGAGATACAATTTAATAAATCTGTCCCTCTTTGTATCACCAAACTCAGCATGATGCCCTCTAATTCCATCTAAGTTACTATGAACTACGGATTTCTATTGTGTTTGTGTGGAGAGAGAGAGAGAGAGAGAGAGAGAGAGAGAGAAAGAGAGAGAGAGAGAGAGAGAGAGAGAGAGACTGCGTGTGTGTTTTGTGTTTTGAATAGCAAAGGGGTGAGGGACATGATGGAGGCCATGCATGGTGTTGTTCAGGGTCAGAGGCATTACCAGGGTTAATTTGCAAGTCTTACCTGTGTCCAATCCTAGTTTGATGTTCAGTACTACTACATGGTCACTTGACAACTCCGTGAATAACTTTGGAGTCCCCTTGGCAATGCAGAGTGTAGTTATGCAATTCCTAAATGTTACAGGGGGTGATGGTCTGTGTTTTTCAAGGCACCATGGAGCTTGAGAAGCACTGAATTCTGAAGCCCCCACCGTTTCACTGAAACCACCAAGAAAAGCCCCTGGTCCTTTTGAGGATGACTTGGGCAAACTTCTGAACCACCAAAAATAATTAAAAAGCTCTAATGAGCCACCCCATTCTATACAATCTTTGATATGCGTATTTCTTCATAGAAGTTAATTTTTCATTACTTTAAAAAAATCCACTTATGTGTTTTATTTTCATTTATTTTTATTTATCTTTTTTTTTTGCTTTTTGGGTCACACCCGGCAATGAACAGGGGTCATTCCTGGCTCATGCACTCAGGAATTACCCCTGGCGGTGCTCAGGGGACCATATGGGATGCTGGGATTCGAAGCTGGGTCGGCCGCGTGCAAGGCAAAAACGCCCTACCCGCTGTGCTATCGCTCCAGCCCCACTTATATGTTTTAAAAAAAGATAATATGGGCATTTTTAAACCAGCTCAGTAATTACTTTAGTCATTTTCTTACTTAATCCTCATATATCTTTCTTTACTTAATAGTTACTTCAAAACTTTTCTGTAATTCAAAAACCTCTATCTCTTCTATCTTATGTCACACATATAACACAAACAATTACATAAGTTCTCAATCATTTCCTTAAGCTAAATAACTGTTTACCTATTCCAAAATCCTCCTCACATTTGAAAGTTAATTTGGCTTCTATAACTGAAAGTTCCAATACCAAATTTCTATCATGTTAGGCCTTTCAATGAGCAATATGTCTATTATTCATGTTCTTTCCTTTTTTAATCTCTTATACTCAACTGGATTAAACTTCTACGTCTTTCCTCTTAACAGTCAGACTTTCATAAGTGTTGTCTAAAGCAAAATTTCTTTCCTTCACCGACATGTCAAAGTCGTGCAATCTAACTTCTACTCTCACACTGTACTGAATGTCTACTTGCAAAAGTCACCTACCAGCTCCTTTTGCTAAAAGTAATGAGAAATCTTTTTTTATTTCTTTATCTCAGAATAGGGCCAGGCACAATAACTAGAAAAGTAATCAGCACCACACACGGTTGGGCCAATTCCAGGGCATTTGAAACAAGCATGGAAAAATTGAAAATAAATGAATACTTCAGCTTTTGAGAGCAACAGTCAATAGTGTGATTTCTGTTTTTACTCTTTAAAACTATTTTTATGAGAATAAGCAACGTGATAAATTCAAAGTAATTATATGAAACGGTGATAAATTATTTTTTTAGTTTATTTCTTTAAAGGAGTGGTTCGAAACAACTTTAATTGTACTTTAAACATTCTTTATGATTCTTTAAGATTCTTTATGATTTCACATTAAAAAAAATTTCCAACACTAATTGCCCTGTCACCACAGTGACTTACAAACCTCTTTTTTAAAATTATTTTTTCAACCATAGGTGCCATGAGTTGTAAAAGAGCCATATATATTTTGATTTTAATCAAATTATTTTTATTTAGAATCACAAATGCTTAGTACATAGGGTAGAAATATATAATATACATAATGAATGAAATTTTTTTTCGTGATACAAGATAGTTTTTTTTTAATTGAAACTACATTAGAAAGGTGTAAGAAGAGAGAGAAAAGTGCTTGTATAACAGCCCCTTCTTAATGGAAATAGACAAGCAAAAACTATAGGGATAAGCAAGTGAGATCCATATGCAAGGGAGAACACAGGCTTGAAGAGCAAGCCCAAAGGGTAGGTTTAAATAGCATAAAGTAAACTTAATACACTTAATTAGTGACTTGGCTAATTGGAGTCAGAATAATTTCAGTAAAATGGTTGAATTATTAATGAAAGAAAAGTAGACAATTTTGTACTTAACAGATGCATAAATTGCAAATATTTTCACTTAAAGCATTTAATTATCTTAATTCCTTTATGTACAACAACAATTTTAATATTCAGTGGAAGAGATAATATACTGGATGGACGTTTGTCTTGCACATGGCACACTTGAGTTCAATTCCCCCCAGCATCCCATGTGGTCACCCACACCACCAGGCATAATTCCTGAATGCAAAGCCAGGAGTAATCCCTGAGCATCTCAAGGTGTGACCCAAAAAGTCAAAAAGCAAAAAAAAAAAAAAATCAAAAAATGAAAGAAAGAGAGAAAGAAAGAAAGAAAGAAAGAAAGAAAGAAAGAAGGAAGGAAGGAAGGAAGGAAGAAAGGAAGGAAGGAAGGAAGGAAGGAGGAAGGAAGGAAGGAAGGAAGGAAGGAAGGAAGGAAGGAAGGAAGGAAAATGAAAATTTAATATCCTTTCCCAATAAAGAGAAAAAGAGGTAGAAAATATATTGTATGTGTTAAGGTGCTTGCCTTGTTTCTAAACCTTACTGAAATCCTTGGCACCATGTATGGGCCTCTGAGCATCATTGGGCGTGATCCCTGAGCACAGGGAGAGAAGTGAGCCCTGAGCACAGCAGGCATGGCGCAGACTCCCAAAAAAGAGTTTTTCTTTTTTTTTTTTCTTTTGCTTTTTGGGTCACACCTGGCAATGCATAGGGGTTACTCCTGTCTCTGTGGTCAGGAGTTACTGTTGGCGGTGTTCAGGAGACCATATGTGATGCTGGGAATCAAACCGGGGTCGGCCGCGTGCAAGAAAAACACCCTACCCGCTGTGCTATTGCTCCAGCCCCCCCAAAAAAGAGCTTTAATACAATACAATTTATCTCATTTTTCTTTCATGAACTAGCTTTGGTGTCATGTTATATAACTCTATCTAATCCAAATTATGAACTTTTTTCCACAGTTCTTTTGAATTAGTTTAAAACTTCAGTAAGGGGCTGGAGCAATAGCCCAGCGGGTAGGGTGTTTCCCTTGTACATGGCCGACCCGGGTTCGATTCCCAGCTTCCCATATGGTTCCCTGAGCACTGCCAGGAGTAATTTCTGAGTGCAGAGCCAGGAATAACCCCTGAGCATCGCCAGGTGTGACCAAAACACAGCAAAAAAATAAATTTTTAATTAAAACTTTAGTAAGTTTATGTACTCACTTCTTTTTTCTTCATTTTTACATTATGTGTAATAATTGAGTAAGATATTATCTATTTTTTATCTTTATTTTTTAACTTGTTTTACATACGAATATCTGAATTGTCAAATAATTTGCTGAAAATGCAACTTGGGGTGTGGAAGTCATACCCAATGGTACTTGGGGCTTACTCCTGGCTCTGTGCTAACAGATCACTCCTAACTGGGCATGAGGAACCATATAGGTTGCCAGGGACTGAACCTGGGTCAGTCACATGCAATATAAGTGCCCTTCCTACTTTACCATCATAGTGGCCCAAAACATCATTTTTTTTCTTCCATAGAATTGTACAGTCATACAAGAAAGAGTGTTCCATTGTTCTGAGTTTAATTCTGAAATCCATTGACTGATATGTTTATCTTTTCACAAATAGCACACTGTCCTGAATTTTATGATTTTATAGCATGTTTTAAAATAGGACGTGTGATTCCTCCAATTATATCCCTGTTTTTTCAAACTATTTAGGTTATTTCTAGCACATTTGCTTAATATATTCATTTATAATCGTCTTACCCACTGAATTCTGTTGGCACATTTTGTTAGTAGTAGTAAATCTCAAAATTAATTCTGGAGAATCATTGCCTTGTTGTTTATCATGAATTAAAAATGCATTTCTATATATTGAGATCATTATTTTATTTATTTTATTAAAATTTTGTTTTTTGACATTTGGTAGTGCAAGGCAAGCACCTTACTTGCTGTACTATCTCTCAGTGCCCAATTTTGTACTCTTATCTGTCCTGTTGCAAGTCACACAATAAGTTCACCAATTTCATCAATGATTTGCTTTTTAACACTATTCTTAATTTACTCTGTACCTTGTGTGTTCAGAATACTCAAGGGGATCTGTTGTTAATACTTTGTTACCTTCCTCCTCCTAATGGATTAAGTATTGCCAAAGTGGCACCTGGGTGTGGCTCCCTCCCTCCTGTGGGCCTTTTTGTTGTTGTTTCGATAAAAAAAAAAAAAGTAAGAAAAAATTTCTTCCAGAAGAAATCAAGTTTCATATTTTTTTAAGGCTTGTGTGTGTTTGCTTTTAATTTTAAGTTTTGGACAACACTTGATGGTACTCAAGATTAACTCCTGACTCTGTTCCCAGGATTTACCACTAGCTGAGTGCTTAGGGCTCACTTTCCACACACATGAGAGACCATATGTGAGGAGCTAGCTATGCAAAGCAAGGCAAGCAACTTATCCTCTGACCTTATTCTCAGGTCCTCTTTTCCATATTTGACTTCTCTAGCAACAATTTCCCTTTATTTTTATGACATCTATTGGATTCTACATTAAAGTTTTCCTTCTATGCTCTTTTATACATGGTAACACATTTGAGCTTCTATATTGGGATGACAAAGCAAGAGTAGACGTAAAGTGTCTTAACTGTCATGGAATCACATCTCTAAAGAAAAGATTCTTCTCTCAAAATTTTAGTATCTGGGGCTGGAGCAATAGCACAATGTGTACGACGTTTGTCTTGCACACGGCCAACCCAGGTTCAAATCCCAGCATCTCATATGGTCCTTGAGCACAGGCAGGAGTAATTCCTGAGTGCAGAGCCAGGAGCCCCTGTGCATTGCTGGGTGTGACCCAAAAAAGAAAAAAATATTAGTATCTGTTGGATCCTTAAACAGTTATTAAGGGTGAAATTATTATCGAACTTGATTATAAAATGATAAAGCAAAATGAAACATAATTGTATTATTGTGCTGGGTATGTACTTTAATATTTTACTGTTTGTCTTTTAGGATAGAATTAAAAGTAGAACTTTGTGTGCCTATTTCCAAATTGCAAGTTATTAGTCAACCTAGTAAAATCTTACAGCTTTCCCTTCATTTTTAGGTGGAAAAAATAGTTTAAAAATCACAATTAGGGGGGCTGGAGAGATAGCACAGCGGGTAGGGCATTTGTCTTGCACGCGGCCGACCCGGGTTCAAATCCCAGCATCCCATATGGTCCCCTGAGCATGCCAGGGGTAATTCCTGAGTGCAGAGCCAGGAGTAACCCCTGTGCATCCCCAGGTGTGACCCAAAAAGCAAAAAAAAAAAAAATCACAATTAGGTAGTATTTTGAATATTTGTGTTCATACCAATCCATACACTACTAGTTATTACATGCGCCTAAAATAGATTCTTTAGGCATTGTATACCATCTGTACTATAGAACTAAATGTACAAATAGAGCATTAGATTTATACTAACACACACACACACATACACACAAAGAATCCTGAGTTGCTCTTTATTAGGCTGGAGATCTATTTGTAATGTAACATTCTTAAAATACTCAGAGGCTGCTAGTTTTTGAAATTTTACACAGATATATTCACTTTTGAATATAATATCCAAGACTCTTATCTGCGCATTTTAAATTTACATCTCATCTAGCAAAAGCCTTTAATGCTTTTTCAAGTGTCTCATATCTCAACTTCCATCTTTAATTTTGTTGTAAAAGAGCTGAAGTTTTAAGGTAATTCTTATTCTTCAAAACCTTGTGCTAATACTTAGATATATAATAGAAAGAACGTATTTTGACTATCATGTAGAAAATAAAAATCTGCATGTCTTAATGAAGGGCTTAGCAGAACAATATTCCAAGTAACTGAATTTTTCTCAGTGTTCGTTTTATCTTTTATAGTTTTATTCATATTAATCTAGGAGTGTCACTTTAATTTTTGCTAAAGATTACCAAAAATTGTGCTGGAGAGATAAAACAGTGGATAGGGCAGGCAATTTCCTTGTATATGGCCCACCCAGTTTCAATCTCTGTCATCCCTTATGGTTCCCCAGCACCACCAGGAATAACTCCTGAGCACATAGCAGGGAGTAACCCCTGAGCAGTGTCAGGTGTGCCCACCATACCCCACAATATTACACAAAACAACAAAAAAAATCTAAAATAATGGTTCAAGTCACATGTCAAGTTAGTAGTATTGGTGAATGGTTGATTTCAAATTTGATTTGGAACAATGCAGATATTATAATTGTCAGTTCAATTGTAATTTTTAATTTGTGGCTATTGGACCTCAACTTATTATTTGCTAGTGCTGGTTTTAAAATTATGTATAGGCGGAGAAGCCCCCTCCCCGCCCCCTGCCTGCCTCAGCTCGGGGCTTCTCCTGAAGCCCCTGCCTGGCACCTTTCCGCCGCCGCCGTCGGATCCTGACCAATCTCCATCCTGCAGGTAAACAGGCAATCCCTTGGAGAGCCTGCCTCAGCGCGGAGAAGCCCCCCTCCCCGCCCCCTGCCCGCCGCGGCTCGGGGCTTCTCCTGAAGCCCCTGCCTGGCACCTTTCCGCCGCCGCCGTCAGAGCCTGACCAATCTCCATCCTGCAGGTGAACAGGCAATCCCTTGGAGAGCCTGCCTCAGCGCGGAGAAGCCCCCCTCCCCGCCCCCTGCCCGCCGCGGCTCGGGGCTTCTCCTGAAGCCCCTGCCTGGCACCTTTCCGCCGCCGCCGTCGGAGCCTGACCAATCCCCACTCTGCTGCTTAGGGGCGTGTTCTCATCTTAGGTGGCGTGTCCTAAAAAGTGGGCGTGGCTTCTTTACCATTCCATGCCTTCTCCTTTGGCCACAATTGATAGAATTCATTCCTTCGAAGAACTTCCTCATCATCTTAGTTACTACATGTTAATCCTCAACTAACCCACCCTATCCTAACTTCACGAAAACTGTCAATGAACACATCAACTTGCACACAAAAGTCCTCTGTCAAAGGAGCATAGCCAAAAATCTTCAGTTGACGTTCCTCCCAAGCTAACGAGAGCTCCAGACAGTAAAGCCCATAACAACATGAAGAAACAGAGAAAATCCCCACCACCAGTAGAGAACCAAGAAAACATCTCACTAACCTCACCAGCGGCCTCCCAGAAACACATCCTCCTCTCAGATAAAGAATTCAGAGAGGAAATTGTCAGGATGGTTCACGAACTCAACACAACTATGGAACGAACATCCAATAAATTAAGGGAGGATATGGATGCAGCGTTGGAACGCTCCACCAAGATAATCCAGGAAGAAATGAGAGCAGAAATTTCAAAGCTACGAACAGAAGTCACACAACTAAAAGAATCAGTAGATGAAATGAAAAACTCCGTAGGAGCCCTCAGTAGTAGAATGACTACAGCCGAAGACAGAATCAGTGAGCTTGAAGATGAGCTGCACAAAGCATATAGGCAACAACAAATAATGGCAAAAGACCTCAAAATGGCTCTAGAGCGAGTTAGAGTCCTAGGGGATGACCTCAGGAGAAACAACATAAGAATCATGGGAGTGCCGGAACCACACTGAACCAATCCCAATGAAAAAAACACCATTAAAGACATCATTGCTAAAAAATTCCCAGAGCTAGAGAATGCAGACATCCAGATACAAGGAGTCCGAAGGGTGCCAGCTAAAAGGGACCCAACTAGAAAATCCCCAAGGCATATCATAGTCAGAATGAGGGATGCCGTGGATAGAGACACAGTACTGCAAGCAGCAAGATCAAAGAAGGAGATCATATATAAAGGCGCACCACTCAGATTCACAGCAGACCTATCAGAAGAAACCCTCCAAGCCCGAGGACAATGGTGGGATATAGTGAAAAAACTTCATGAAATGAATGCCTCACCAAGAATACTCTACCCGGCTAAACTCTCAGTTAAACTTGAAGGAACCATACACTATTTCATGGACAAGCAACAGCTCAGGAACTTCATAGACTCAAGACCAAACTTGAAAGAAGGACTCAAAGGGCTACTATAAGACAAGGAAAAAGACCTATAAGAACAACAAACCCTACAGAAAAATGACACAAAATCCCATGACAATAATTTCTCTAAATGTTAACGGGCTAAATGCACCAATCAAGAGGCACAGAGTGGCAAAATGGATTCGGAAACTAAACCCAACTTTCTGCTGCCTACAAGAAACACATCTGAATAGTCAGAACAAACACAGACTCAAAATCAAAGGATGGAAAACAATCCTGCAAGCAAACAGCCCCCTCAAAAAAAAAGGCGGGGGTGGCCATACTAGTATCTGATAGCATAGATTTCAGGCTGAAAAAGATCAGAAGGGACAGCAAAGGTCATTTTATATTCATCAAGGGATATATACAACAGGAAGAAATCACACTCCTAAACGTATACGCACCTAATGAACGACCAGCTAAATACTTAAAAGAACTCCTAACAGAATTTAAGGAGGACATAACTAGCACCACGATAGTAGTTGGAGATTTCAACACTGCCTTATCACCTCTGGATAGATCGACAAGAACAACACTCAGCAAGGAAACGATGGCCCTGAAGGAAGAAATGGAGGAGACAGGGCTAATAGACCTATACAGAGCTATATACCCCAAAAAGAAAGAATACACATTCTTTTCCAGCGCACACGGAATATTTTCCAAAATAGACCATGTTCTGAGCCACAAGCTATACCTTTATAGAATTGGGAAGATAGAAATTGTATTAACTATCTTTTCAGACCATGATGCACTGAAGATGGAAGTTAATCATGCACAGATGCAGAGGACCAAATCAAACACTTGGAAGTTAAACAACTCACTATTGAACAATGAGTGGGTCAAGGAGGAAATCAAGAAAGAAATTAAGAGATACCTCGAAACAAATGAGAATGAAGACACAAGCTATCAGAACCTATGGGACCCGGCTAAAGCTGTGTTAAGGGGAAAATTTATAGCTCTGCAAGCCTTCCTCAGAAAGGAAGAAAGGGCCTATATAGATAGCTTGACTTCGCAGCTCAAGATCTTAGAAGAGGACCAGCAAAAGGAACCCAAACCAGATCGAAGGAAAGAAATAATAAAACTTAGAGCAGAAATTAACGATATGGAAACCCGAAAAACAATCCGTAAGATCAATGAAACAAAGAGCTGGTTCTTCGAGAAAATAAATAAGATTGATAAACCGCTAGCAAGACTCACAAAGAAAGAAAAAGAGAAAACCCTAATAAACCGAATCAGAAATGAAAAGGGGGACATCACAACAGAAACCAAGGAGATTCAAAGGATCATCAAGACTATTTTGAAAGTCTGTATGCCACGAAGCAAGAGAACCTAAAAGAAATGGACGAATTCCTTGACTCCTACAATCTCCCAAGACTGAGCCAAGAAGACGTGAAATACCTCAATAGGCCCATAAATATCAAGGAAATCGAAACTGTAATCAAAAGTCTCCCCAAAAACAAAAGCCCAGGTCCAGACGGATTCACTGGCGAATTCTTCCAAACATTTAAAGAAGACTTGTTGCCAGTTCTCCACAAGCTTTTCCAGGAAATTGAAAAGACAGGAACCCTTCCGAACAGTTTCTACGAGGCACATATCTCCCTAATACCAAAAGCAAACAAAGACACCACTAACAAAGAAAACTATAGACCAATATCCTTGATGAACACCGATGCGAAGATCCTCAACAAAATACTAGCAAATAGAATCCAACAACTCATCAAAAAGATCATACACCATGACCAAGTGGGATTCATCCCGGGGATGCAAGGATGGTTTAACATTCGGAAATCAATCAACATAATCCATCACATCAACAAAAGTAAAGATAAAAACCATATGATCATATCATTAGATGCAGAGAAAGCATTTGACAAGATCCAGCACCCATTCATGATAAAAACTCTCACCAAAATGGGTTTTGGAGGAACTTTTCTCAAGATAGTCAAAGCCATCTACCACGAACCTAGGGCAAGCATTATCATCAATGGAGAAAAACTAAGGGCTTTTCCTCTAAGATCGGGGACAAGACAAGGATGCCCACTCTCACCACTTCTCTTTAATATAGTATTGGAAGTATTAGCAATAGCCATCAGGCAAGAAAAAGATATTAAGGGGATTCAGATCGGAAAGGAAGAAATCAAGCTCTCACTATTCGCAGACGATATGATTCTATACCTAGAGAAACCTAAAAGCTCTAGTAAGAAACTCTTAGAAACAATTGACCTATACAGTAAAGTCGCAGGCTATAAAATCAATACCCAAAAGTCCATGGCCTTCCTATATCAAACAATGAGACAGAGGAAAGGGACATGAAAAAAGCAATCCCATTCAAAATTGTGCCCCAGAAAATCAAATATCTTGGAATCAGCTTAACTAAAGAAGTAAAGGACCTCTACAAAGAAAACTATATAACTCTACTCCATGAAATAAAAGAGGACATGAGGAAATGGAAACATATCCCCTGCTCATGGATAGGGAGAATAAACATTGTCAAAATGGCAATACTCCCAAAAGCATTATACAGCTTTAACGCGATCCCTATAGGGATACCCATGGCATTCTTCAAAGAAGCGGAGCAAGCAATCCTGAAATTTATATGGAACAATAAACGCCCACGGATAGCTAAAACAATTCTTGGGAAAAAGATGATGGGAGGCATCACCCTCCCCAACCTTAAACTCTACTACAAAGCGGTAACAATTAAAACAGCATGGTACTGGAACAAAGGCAGAGCTGCAGACCAATGGAACAGGGTGGAATATCCCCACACACAACCTCAAATGTATGATCATCTAATCTTTGATAAAGGAGCAAGAGATGTGAAGTGGAGCAAGGAAAGTCTCTTTATCAAAGGGTGCTGGCACAACTGGACAACCACATGCAAAAAAATGGGCTTAGAACTCGACCTGACACCATGCACAAAAGTCAGATCAAAATGGATTAAAGACCTCAACATCAGACCACAAACCATAAGGTACATTGAAGACAAGGTCGGCAAAACCCTCTAGGATATTGAAGATAAAGGTATCTTCAAAGATGACACGGAACTAAGAAATCTAGTAAAAACAGAGATCAACAAATGGGACTACATTAAACTAAAAAGCTTCTGCACCGCAAAAGATACAGTGACCAGAATACAAAGACTATCTACAGAATCGGAAAGGATATTTACACAATACCCATCAGATAAGGGGTTGATATCAAGGGTATATAAAGCACTGGTTGAACTCTACAAGAAGAAAACATCCAACCCCATCAAAAAATAGGGCGAAGAAATGAACAGAAACTTTACCAAGGAAGAGATACGAATGGCCAAAAGGCACATGAAAAAGTGCTCTACATCACTAGTCGTCAGAGAGATGCAGATCAAAACAACCATGAGATACCACCTCACACCACAGAGACTAGCACACATCCAAAAGAACAAAAGCAACCGCTGTTGGAGAGGATGTGGGGAGAAAGGGACCCTTCTACACTGCTGGTGGGAATGCCGGCTAGTTCAGCCCTTTTGGAAAACAATATGGACGATTCTCAAAAAACTAGAGGTTGAACTCCCATTTGACCCAGCAATACCACTGCTGGGAATATATCCCAGAAAAGCCAAAAAGTATAGTCGAAGTGACATATGCACTTATATGTTCACTGCAGCACTGTTTACAATAGCCAGAATCTGGAAAAAACCCGAGTGCCCTAGAACAGATGACTGGTTGAAGAAACTCTGGTACATCTATACAATGGAATACTATGCAGCTGTTAGAAAAAATGAGGTCATGACGTTTGCATATAAGTGGATCAACATGGAAAGTATCATGCTAAGTGAAATGAGTCAGAAAGAGAGAGACAGACATAGAAAGATTGCACTCATCTGTGGAATATAGAATAATAGACTATAATACTAACGCCCAAGAATAGTAGAAATAAGTACCAGGAGAATATTTCCATGGCTTGGAGGCTGGTCTCTCATTCTGGGTAACTCAGGGAAGGGACCACCAAGTAAAATGTGGTTGGAGGACATATGGGGGAAGGGTGAGGCGGGTGGAATACAGACTAGAGACTGAACACAATGGCCACTCAACACCTCTATTGCAAACCACAACACCTAATCAGAGAGAGAGAACAAGAGGGAATTCCCTGCCACAGTGGCAGGTTGGGGTGGGGGGAGACGGGTCTGGGGAGGGGGGGAGGGATGTTGGGTTTACGGGTGGTGGAGAATGGGCACTGGTGAAGGGATGGGTTATTGAACTTTGTATGGGGGAAGCATGAGCACAAAGATGTATGGATCTGTAACTGTACCCTCACGATGACTCTCTAATTTAAAATAAACTAATAATAATAAAAAAAATAAAATAAAATAAAATAAAATAAAATTATGTATAAATTTTAGCAAAATAATAAAATAGATTGGATACTTGTTATCTTGAATTTGTTGATTTAAATGCATGGTGGAATATTTGAAGTTTGGAAAACATGCACATGTAGTTAATTGCCATTTAATACTCCAACGTAACTCAAGATTGGCCACTCATCTCATCAGAAATACTTGACTTTTCATGAAACTTATATGTTACAGTTTTTCTGATTTCACTTATATTTCCAAAGTCAGTGTCCAGGAAGGAAGAAAAGAGTCTTTCACGTCAGATTATTCAAAGAAGCAAGACATGAGTCTTTTATCCATTTGATTTAGTAATGTCCGGAATTTGATTAGATTAAGAAAACACCTAAGCAAATATTTTAATTTGTGACTTAGTTTCCATAAAAATCAATTTAATTTAATCTGATTTAAGCTACCTTAAACTGAAATTTGTAATCTTACCCAAGATTATCTAAAGTATTAATTGGGAGATTATTATAAAACATGATTTCGTAACATAATATGAGACTGACACCCAAGGACAGCAAAGACAAAGGCTGGGAATATTGCTCCATAGTTGGAAGCCTAGCTCATGAGCTGGAAGAATAAAGAGAAGATCACTCTTCTATTCTAGGTAACTGGAATAGAGAAGGAATCACTAAGTCAGTGATGGTTGGAGGGATTCTTTGGGAAGGGAGATATGTGCTGAAAGTAGATAAAGTACCGAACGTGATAGCCTCTGAGTATATGTATTACAGACCATAATGGTCTAAAGTAGAGAGAGAATATGGAGGAAATTGTCTACCATAGAGGTAGGGGGAGGGTTGGGACAGGAGGAGTGGATACTGGGGACATTGGTGGTGGAAGATGTGCACTGTTGGATGGATAGGTGTTCCACCATTGTATGACTGAAACTCAACCATGAAAACTGTGCAACTGTATCTCACAGTGATTCAGCTAATAAAAAAAACTATTTCTATTTGTTAAAGTAAAACCTGGAAAATCTGATAGATGAAAAGTTTTTTGAAATGTATATATATATATATACACATAAATATATATATACTAAATTTACTTTTGCAATTTCTTGTAAAAATATCACATTTTACCTAAAATTAATTCCCAAACTAGAATATCCCCATATTATGAAGCATGTATTTAATGATAAACTACAAAGAAAAGATATAATCAAAGGTTTATCAGAAAACAAAGTCAATAATTATTATAAGTGATAATAGAAATAGTATATGGGGCAAAGCTTTGCATATGGTTTCTCAGTTCAGCCCCAAGCACTGCTTATGGTCCATTGAACAATTACAAGTTTGACCAAAAATATAGCAAACAAGAAGAAAAAATAATTATTTTCAGCATAAAAATATTTAGTAGATGTCCCTTAGATCTTGGGCACATATCTGTGGCCGAGTAATTTGCACCAATAAGTGTGTAAACACAAAAAAGGGGGCACAGGACACTATCTCTCTCCCAATGCTTGTGTTTGGTAGTCTCGAGCAGCTTACCTCACCACAGAAATGTTGATGATGATGAGGTGGCAGAGGAAGGAACAAGTGCCAGGGTGGTTGGTCTCAGTTGCAGTTTATTCCATTCCCATCTGCATTCTCCTCTGATTCTCCTCCTGCTTCTTCCTGCCCCCATGCTACTTCATTCTCCTTCTCGCTCTGGATCTGGATCTCATTCTGGCTTCTCCAGATCTGGCACCTGAACCCCCAGCCCACTCTTACAGTCTAGTTAAATCCCCAAGCATGAGGGGTTGGGGCTTACACAGAGGCATGGTCACAATCAATAGGGGTAAAGTTCTTTTCCTCAACAGATGCTGCTTCTAGGACAGATTCTCTTTCAGCAGGACAGGGGCCCAAGAGCAGAGTCCCATGGGTGTGTTTCTCCTCCCCTTGTCCAACAAACATATAAGCATTCATAATATTAATCATTTTATATGGGCACAGTAAGAGATGCATTAAGCTCATAGAATTGCTCTTCTGGGGTTATCTTGAAATCAGACTACAGTGCTCAGGCCAGATTAGTCTTTTCTATCCCTAGCAGGGTCCTAGAGTCATCGTTGCTTTTGGATCATGAGACCATTTGTCCATTTTCAAGCTCTTAACTTATAGTTAAGAATCGTGCCGCTTTAGTTTGGCCCATATTGATGCCAGGGTAGCTCACAACTTGCCCCAGGTCCTTTCAGTCCCTTGTTGGGACCCGGCTTTTGGGGTTCTAGGAACTAATGGCAACTGAGGCTTAAATTGAGAAAGCAGATGTCCGGGAATGAATAATATTCAAAGCCAATTAAATCCCAAGTTATAAAGCATAATATCGACTGTCTTCCTTTGTCCATATAAAAAGAACATTGCTTAAACCAAATTATTCAAAAGATGAGAGGAGAAAGACAATATTTCACTCATACATATAAAAATCATAGATTTCTGAGAAATCTGATGGTACAAGTTAACAGAGTCTGATAAGGGGGAGAAAGTGATAGACCGGTTAGGGAAGAGAGCATAGAGAGGAGTTTACAGATAAACACAGTGGAATGGAAGTGCCTCAGGAGCACTGTGATAAACCTAAGCTTTCTTTGGCAAGAGGAGCAAGACATACCGATGTTGTCTTAAAATGTTTAGAGATTACCAGATAAATTTAAACTCATTGTGTCAGGGGAGGAAGGACAAACCAATGATATCCTACAAATAACTGTATGCCATATGATACACAGTAGGAGAGAAAATATCAAAACACATTATGCCAAAACAATTTGTTAGCCAACCAAAAATTCCTTTAAATAGAATGGTATTTGATGATACTAAAGAAAGGATGTACAAGACTTAGGAAATAAAGGAAAAAAAACAAATTTGAAATATTTAGAATTTTTGGAATGCCAGTATGGTTATGAATACTTGCTTAAAATTTTCTGATATTAATGTATGTTCTGTAAAATTTAAGACTAAGGTAGATTCTTAATTGGTTTGCTTGAAGATATTTGTATAGGCACAATGTAAATAAAGCTTGTTCTTTTAATTCCTGCAGAAATTTTGTACTCATTTAATCCCTCCATATAACATTGCACAGGATGTGTCACAAAATATATATAGCTTCAGCTTTTATAAGTGCTGTGTTTACTTCCTTGCTTTAATGACTATTTCACTTTCAAATGAATTGATTAACAGATATAAGTACACTCTAAACAGATGGTTGTCAAAAATCTGCTTACTTCAATAAAATAATTGAGAGTTAACAAACATTTGCAACTTGATACAGTGTAAAGCATCACTGCATTAAGTTGCCATAAGGAATAAAACATTTAGAATATTTTATACAAATAGCTCATGTTTATGTAGTTTTGATTTCAATAATATCAAGGAAAATGCATGTGCAAATGACTAATCCAAAACTATAAATAATATTCACTAAACAACACCTAAATTCCTCAAAGCTTACATACTCTGCTGGTGCTTCTTAAAAAATTGAATCTACTGCAGAAAAATATGGAGAGCATTGATTGTAATTTTATTACAAAAATAATAAACTAAGTGTCTGAATATTTATGATCAATTTCCCTTAAAACTTTTTCTCCAAACCTTCTGTGTCATAAAATAAGTAATTTTAAGAATATCTAAAATATCTCAGCTAAAATAAATTATCACATAAAGTGTAATTGTAACATTTTTATACCATATTAAAATTCTGTGCAGCAAGTAGCATGTTGTGACAGTGTATACATATACATGAAACAGATAAAACAAAACTAGATAAACTTAATATTTAAAGAGGGCACAGTTTAATGTTAAGGATTTTCTTCTTAACCTTTAACATCATGTTACCAATCTCAAATAAAATAGCCAAATGGCTACTGAACAATCTCCAAAAACACTTTCCTCCAAAAAAAAAGCTTTCAGTTCATTTATTGTGGATATTTCATGACAAGCAATACAAAATAAATTTTTTCAGGTCTGTTTTGGGGCAAAGTTTGAGGTTCAAGATGGAAACCTTTGAAATATGGTGGTGGGAAGGTATAATGGTTGTGAGAATGGATTTTGAACATTAAATGTAATCAGAAACTGAGATTTAAACCTGAAAACTTTGTAACTTTGTAACTTTCCACAATAAAAAATTTTAAAAAAATAAATAAATGTAATCAGATATTGTGACTAACATTATTAAAGAATAAAATTTAAAAATTAATATGAATTTTGTTTTTTAGTGCTAAATAATAATAAAGAATATACTCCAAGCAAAAACGAACAGAGGGGTGGGATGAAGGGAGGGAAACTGGGAACATTGGGGGTGCAGAATGAGCACTGGTGGAGGGGTGGGTACTTGAACATTGTTTGACTGAAACGCAATAATGAAAGGCTGTAAGTCTGTAAATGTATCTCACGATGGTTCATTAAAATAAAACATTAAAAATGGCACACACACAAAGAAAAGTGTGTAATTTTTCTTTTTTTTTCTAAGATATGTTAATGTTCATTTTCATCTGGAAAGTACAGTACTCATTATATAATTTATTGTCAACTTATTCAATCAAATATCAATTAAACTTATCTCAGAATGGGTAAATATAAAAAATGATGGATAGATAGGTTTGTTAAATTTATGTTTAAATATAGATGAATATGTATAATACATACACCTATATTACTTTCATATTGTGTTTAATTAGGCAATTGGATAATTTAAAATTTTTGCATTTGGCTACAAGCCCCATTATATTGCAGTATTCACATTTGCTATTTCATTAAAAACATGTGGTATATATGATTCAGTGGAGGAGATTAGAAAATAAATGCAAAAACATTTTAAAATTATTTTGTAAATGTATTATGCTAAAAGGGAAAGATTTAAAATTGAAACATTTTACTCAAATTGCATGTCAGGAAAACTTTTATATTTATAAGGAGAAATAAATCTAAATCTTAAAAATAATGGTATCTGGTAATTAAATGGACACTTATAATTGAAATAGTAGCTTTCATCTCTTTTATTTGTAATAAAGAGAACCAAGAAATATATTCAATTAGAAAAAAATGAAATTTTTGTTGATTGGTTTAATACTACTCTAAATTAGCGAGGGGAGAGATAAGGGAGGAGAACAATTTTAATTGCATTGAAATATTTAATTAATTTTTAGATAAACTAACCAAAAATGAAATTCTGTACTGAAAAAAATTAAAATGGCCCCGGAGCTGTGTAATCCCATCAACAGCCAAGATCCAGAGACTATAAAACAAAGCTCCCTGAAGCAATCACAGCTGCATGAACTCTTATGGCCTAGTTCTCCCTCTCAGAGAACCTGGCTAGGTACCAAGAGCATCCTGTCCTCATGGCTGAGCCTGGCAAGCTCCCTGTGGCGTATTCGATATGCCAAATACAGTAATGATGATCGGTCTCATTGCCCTGACCCTGAAAGAGCCTCCAATGAGGCACCGCTGGGAAGAACAAGTAAAGAGAGGTTGCTGAAATCTCAGGGCTAGGACAAATGGAGACGTCACTGGCACCCACTCAAGAAAATCAATGATCAATGGCATGACAGTGATACAGTACTCTAAAAAATAGAAGTCATTAAAAAAATAGAGGAGGATGGGAGGAGATAAAATATTTTCTATGTTCAGTATTTAATAAATTATTATTATTAATACCAGCCATATTAACTAATCCAGTATATAGATTCAAGACAATCCCTAGCCAAAAATCTAAAACCAGATATTGAAGAGTCAGGGCTAAAATAATTGAGAGAGGACTTTTGTGAAGGTCAAAAATTCAACAAAACGTAAACAGCAAATATTTTTTTTCTTTTGGGGTCACAGCCAGTGATGCCCCAGGGGTTACTCCTGGCTCTGTACTCAAGAGTTACTCCTAGGAGCACTTGGGGGACCATATGTGATGCCAGGGCTGCCTGCAAGGCAAACATCCTACCTGCTGTACTATTGCTCCAGCCTCAGCAAAAATTTCTATGAGAAATATGAGAGGTCAGAAAGGGAAAGAAATGCGTAGTACTCTGCTGAATATAAGAAGAAGGAAAAAAAACACTGCTCATGAAGTAAAGTGATTAAGTAGTTACAGATTGTGCAGGTATTGGGCTGGGAAATGGGTGAACAAAGAGAAAAGTGGCACTAGGAACTCATGGACTGGCAAAATAAGCATACATAAGCAAAGGAAGCATGGGAAATTTCTGGGTTTCAGACTTTCCCAAACTCTCTCAGACTTTTAACTCTCCAACCACACAAAAGTTTATGTAGTCATACAATGCTCCAACACCCATTCATCCACAGTGTACATTTCCCACCACCAATGTCCCTAGTTTCCCTCAGCCAACAAACTCTACCCCCTGAGTCTGTCTCTATGACAACACTTTCCTTCTGTCTGTCTGTATGTCACTATCTCTGTCCTCTGTCTCTCTCTGTCTGTCTCTGTCTGTCTCTCTGACTGTCTCTTTCTCTTTTTTTTACTCCCACTCTCTCTATTTCTCTTTTTCTCTCTCTTTCTCTCTCTCTCGCTCTCTCTCTCTCTTTTCTTATAAGCATTATGGTTTGCAATACAGATAGTGACAAGTTATTATGTTTGTCCCTTTACCTACTTTCCTCACTCAGTTCTTATCCAGAGGGATCGTTTCCAACTATCTTTGTAATAGCCATCCCTTCTCTATCCCAGCTTTCTCTCCCAGCACTTGAAACAGGCTTCAAACCATGGACCAATTCTTTTGGCCCTCTTTCCTATTATTCTTGAATATTAGTCTCATAATATACCTTTTTGTTTATATTCCACAAATGAGTGCAATCATTCTATATCTGTCCCTTCCCTAACAACAGAACAGTTTTGTTACTGTGTCTCAAGGTGATTCAATGTTTTAAAAAGTGCATCACTAGACTAATCTCACTGCACAGATGACCAGGTAATAAGCCAGGTGTCCAGTCTTAGATCTCTGGAGTCTTAGGACACATGAGTCGAGTCCCAATCTTGCAAAGAGGCCCAATCCCCGCCCCTCTCACACACAGTGTTCTTTAACATATGTACAGCCCATCTTCACAGCTCTACAACTAATCTCACAGATATACCAGACTGCTGAATCATTCAAGTTCAACAGCTCCTGAAGTGCACGGGTTTACATGTAGCTGCACAACACCTCTAAATTTTCCAGTACTTACCACTTGGGAGCACCACAAAATAGGTGGAATGGTTGTATAGAGACCCACTAAACTCAATAACCAAAAACAATCACCAACGGGCTTAGTAAGCACCGAACAGCTCAGACAGTGACTTTCATAACATGATTATAAGATACATAGTCATGATCAATGTAGAGTAAATTATTTTGAGCCTGTTAAAGAGACAGACTTGGGGGCTTGGGGTGGGAAATTAAGGGACATTTGTGAAGGGAATGCCACACAGGTGATGGTGTTGGAGTTGGAAATGTGAATACTAAAAATAACTTTATTATGGACAACTTTGCAAATCACAATATTTAATTAAAAAATTAAGAATAAAAAATAAATCCTACATAGGTAGCCCATTCAATGCCTAGAGGAAGCCCATAAAATATGAGTATACTCTGACGCCTATATCAACTTAGGTGAGCATCAATTATACAAGCTATCATGCCAATCACCTCAGCACCTCAGAAAGAGGCATCTGAAGGTAGGTGATGCCCATAAATATACAAAAGTCAGTATCATTTCTTTAAAATCCTGACTTTGTTATAAAAACAAGCTGAGTCAAAAATCCCTTGGGAGCCAGTACTTCAAACCCAAACACTAAAGCAAAATATTCAGGTAAAAGCATTGGAAACTACAAAACAAGAACCTCAATTGTGGTCATCAGAGCACAGAAGGAATTATAAAAAAAAGCAACAGCCATTAAACTCAATGAGCTAAGATACTGCTTCAGAACCAACCAGCTCTCAAACCTGTCAGGAAACAATGTTATGGAGAGAGTATAGTGAGTGCTTGTGTGCATGGTTGTTTTGCTTCCACACCCAGTTAAGCTCTGTCTTATTACTGCTTTTGCCCTCGAGGAATAATCTTGGCAGTACTTGGAAAACAATATGGAGTGCCAGGGATTGATAATGGATTGGCTACCTACAAGGCAAAAGTCATAGCCCCTTTACCATCTCTCTGGCTGTACATGCTGTGGATGCCTATTGAACTCAAACAAATAATGGTACAGGCAGTCCGCAAAGCACAGTAAAGTATGGGAATGAAAATTAGACAGCTACAATTAGAAATGACAGAACTAAAGAGTATGTTAAGTTAAAAAAAATCAATGGAAGTCTTTCTTAGTAGAGTGGCAGAAATTAAAAAATGAATAGTGATATACCAGAAGTAGTACATCATATTTGATAGGGTGTAAGGTAGAAGACACCCAATATTGATAAAAAAATATATATGTATTCCTCTTTTCCGACTGGAACCATGGAGGGTGCAGAAGAGAAGAAAAAGAAGGTCCCTGCTAAGCCAGCAGCAGCGACCACAGAGAAAAAAAAGAAGCTTCCTGATGTGCCAGAAACCCTGAAGAAAAAGTGAAAGAATTTCGCAGAGCTGAAGATCAAGCGCCTGAGAAAGAAGTTTTCTCAGAAGATGCTTTGAAAGGCGAGGAGGAAGCTGATCTAGAAGAAAGCTAAGCATTATCACAAGTAGTATAGGCAGATGTACAGGATAGAGATTCGCATGGCTAGGACGGCGAGAAAAGCTGGCAACTTAACATTCCTGCAGAACCCAAATTGGCTTTTGTCATCAGAATCAGAGGTATCAATGGTGTGAGCCCGAAGGTCCGAAAGGTGCTACAGCTTCTCCGCCTTCGCAAGATCTTCAATGGTACATTTGTTAAACTCAACAAGGCTTCGACTAACATGCTGAGGATCGTGGAACCCTATATTGCATGGGGGTACCCAAACCTGAAGTCAATAAATGAATTGATCTACAAGCGTGGTTATGGCAAAATCCACAAGAAGCGAATTGCTCTAACGGATAATGCTCTGATAGCGCGAACTTTGGGTAAATACGGCATTGTCTGCATGGAGGATTTGATTCATGAGATCTACGCTTTTGGAAAACGCTTCAAAGAGGCAAACAACTTCCTCTGACCCTTCAAATTATCTTTTCCCAAGAGTGGGATGAAGAAAAAAACCACCCATTTTGTAGAAGGTGGAGATGCTGGCAACAGAGAAGACCAGAGCAACCGGCTGATTAGACGGATGAACTAAGGTATCTACCGTATTTTTATAATTTGGTCAGTTAATAAGTGACTGCTTTCAAATTGAAATGAAAAAATATATATATACATATATACATATATATTAACACATAAGACTCATAATGTAACAACATATTAGTGGTCTTTAATATATGACCTTCATGGCTCCAAGATGTGATGCAACAATTTTCACTCGATTTCCTCTATGGAAATTTTTTAAATTATTTTTAATCAATTATTCATAACAAGCAATACAAAATAAACTATTCAACATCTGCCTTTTGGGCAGTCTTGGGTTGTGGTGGGAAAACTCTAAATACTGGTGGTGGGAAGGTGTAATGTGTTGGGATTGGTATTGAATATAATCAATTATTGGGAACAGCTCTTCAAAAATAAAATTTAAAAATACAAAATAAAAAATAAAACAACAACAAAAAAATAGAAAATGAATCTGTGAACTCAAAAAAAAAGAGTTTTAGAAGAACCTTCAATTAAAACCAGCTGATGGGGGAAAACATCTGAAAAGAAATGAATAGCATATCAGGAAATTATGGGAAGAAATAAAGAGAAATATCTTAAGAATCTTAGGAGCCCCTGAAGGAAAGATTTGACTTCTAAAAATCAAAGAAATTATAACAATTGTTTAGACTTGATAAGTGCAAGTATCTAGATGCAAGAAGCTCAAAAAGCTCCCACCAAAATAAATCCAAGTATAAAAAAATCTAAGACAAATTATACTCACATTGAGGAAAATGAAAGATACAGAAATACTAAACGTAGCATGATAAAAGAAGTAGTAAATATCTGAAGGATGACCAATAAGATTCACAGAGGATGTATCAAATGAAACTCTGGAGGTCACAGGATTAGATAGTATATAGAAAACATCCTATGAAAAATATCCCATTCGACTACGTTAGTGTACAAATATAAAGGAATGGGGCTTGAGCAATAGTACCATGCTTGCCTTGCACAGAGCTGATACAGGTTCATTTCTGGCACCCTTTATGGTTACTCCCACCAGGAGTGATCCGGGGTACAGAGCCTAGAGAAAGTTTTCAGCTTCTCTGGGTGTGGGTGGCTTAACAACCAAAAACAAACAAACAAAAACAACAAAAATGTCCAAGGATTGTAAAAAGCTTCATAAACATTAGGTTAAGGATTATAGTGTCTTGAAATCAGATTTGAATGAAATGTTAAATCATCTTCTTTCAAAGATAAGACATTACAAGCATCATAATTTCTGCAAAATGAATTAAATTCCTTCTTCTAAATAATATCACTTAAGATTGAACTCATCAATCTAGAGGCACAGACTGCAAGTGCGGATTATAGACGTGACCCCAACTTTATGCAGCCTTGAAAGACATGCCTGAACAATCTCGGTAAACACAGATAAAAAATCAAAGAAATGATACAATTGATTAATAGTTGTTAGGGTGTCCATATTTATATCAGTCATCATAGACTTGAATTATTTTTTTGTTTTGTTTTGTTTTTGATTTTTGGGTCACACGTGACTAAGCACAGGGGTTCCTCCTGGCTGTGCACTCAGGAATCACTCCTGGCGGTGCTCAGGGGACCATATGGAATGCTGGGAATCGAACCCAAGTAGGCTGTGTGCAAGGCAAACGCCCTACCCGCTGTGCTACTGCTCCAGCCCCAGACTTGAATTATTTTTAAGTTTATAAAGGACGAGGAAGGTCATTATGTAATGATCAAGGATCTATAAATCAAGAAAAATGTATATCCAGTGGTGCTAAGAGCCATTATCCACTCTGATTGACCAACAAGTTTCCACAGGATCACTACTGTCAGTGAGTAGGAGACAATGCCAGGAATCAAACCCAGGCCTCTTCCACATAAAGCATGAGCTTAGCTTAGCCTATTGAGCTATCTGTCCAGCTCTAGAGACAGTTTTTAAACTTGATTTCTGAGTTAGTTTCACTTAAACCTACCTTTTAATCATTTATCTTTTTTTTGTTTCTTTTTCGGTCACACCAGGCGATGGACAGGGGTTACTCCTGCCTCATGCAATCAGGAATTACTCCTGGCAGTGCTCGGGGGACCATATGGGATTCTGGGAATCAAACTCAGCTGTGTGCAAGGCAAACACCCTACCCGCTGTACTGTTGCTTCAGCCCCTAATCATCTTTCTTTTCCATGAATATGTTTTCTTCTTTTAAGGGGCTATTACTTTGAAAATATGATTTTAGAATTAATTCAGTTGTTTGTTTTTTTTGGTGCCACATGTGGCAATACTTAGGGTTTACTCCTTGCTCTGCACTCAGGAATCACTCCTAATAAAGTCAGGTGTCTATCTGGGGTATCAGGGATTGAACCCAGTCAGCATATCAGCAGGGTGCAAGACAAATGCCCTACCCACTCTACATTCGCTCCAGCCCAGGATTTAATTATGTTTTTGTATTATTTTAATCATTCTCTTGGCGGACTCTTAATGCAGCTCTTATATTCTGCTAATATCAAATGCATTTTTTATCTTAAATGCAATGTGACATTGTCTGTATAAATTATCTGGCAAAACTCACTAAATTTAATTAATACAATATATTGCACATATTCATTGAGTATAGGTAAACTTTTATGCAAGTAAATTCAAAGGTCTTTTTTCCTTTTCTTTTCATTCTTTAACTCTGTCTGACAGAGGTCAAGACTTATCACTGGCTCTGTGCTCAAGGATCACTCTTAGCAGGTTTTGACCATATATTGTTCAGGGGAGCATAAACAGATTGGGTGCTTACAAGACACGCTCCATACACAATGTACTATCTCTCTGGTCAATAACTTGATATTTTACTATGTAAATAGTTTTATATCAATCACCTTTCCTTTAGGAGCTGTAACAGTTAAATTTATAAGAATAATTAGAATGTTAATTAAATTACCATGATTAAATAAATAAAGCATAATTGAAACAGTTTAGATATTTAGTTTTACTAATATTCTAATTTCTCTTTTTAGTGTGCTTAAATTTTATTTCATGAAAATTGCAAAACATAGAGTTTTAAAGCAGAAAGCATCATCTGTAAAGAAGTATTTACGTAATCAGAAATTGGCTGTATTCTATATTCTATTTAAAACAGAATGACCTAATTAATTTTAAAATAGCACATTCTAGAAATAAGTGCAAATATTTTGAAATTTAACTGGATTTAGTTTTGATGTTTGAAACACTAATTTTCATAAAAATCATGCAATTATTTAACAGCTAAAATCATATTTATAAAAAGTGAATAAGAACATATTCAATATTATTTTAGTGATTTCTCACATTTGTTGAGATACAGTTCTCACAACCTATTTTTAAAAAGTTATTACAACAAAATATAAAAATATAATTTACCAGGTCATAAAATTGTACCATGAACCAAAAATGTAAAAAAAAATTATAAGTAAATTTGGTATTAGAGTAGATGTGCATTTTATAATTTGATGTATTATATTCAGCTAAATTCTACCTATTTATAATCTAATTTAAATATAAATTCTTATTTTAATATTTAAAATAAATGTCATGGATAAAAACATTTTTCTGAGTATTAGAAAATAAGTTTCTAATAACATGTTGCTTTAATATAAATTTATAAATAGAAATACATTGATATTTATGAAAATTGAGATAATTAAAATAATATATTATCATAAATCAAAACATATATAACCACTTCTATCCAGAAGTATTTTTGCTCTTTTTAATTTAATATTATTTGTAGGACAAATAATTCTTTACTGAAATTTAATATTAAATTACATTTTTGTGTACATGTGTTTGCTAATATATCTGGTAAATTGTTGCCTAATGCAAAGTTTTTTATTATGGTCTCTTGAATACACTTTAGCTTTAACAGTAGAGTAAGGGTTCAAATAATTAACGGATTTGGTTGGGTTGAGAAAAGAAAATCAGAATTGATTTAGACTTGTATATTAATAGGATATTTAATATTGATACTTTAGATTTTTCTGATAAGGTGTAATGCAAATTTTATATCATACAAAAGAAACTTTGGCCCTCCGTCCAATTTGGCAGCAACCTACTCAGGGTTTAACCTTAGCTCTATTTTCAGGGATCACTCTTGTTGACCTTCAAGGGTGCTTTCAGTTAGTTCTAAGGAGGACCTTTTATTTTTAACTTCTTTTTAAGACTCACCAAGGAAAGAATAAATGCGGTATTTTCCCTCTCTCTTCCCATAGTGCCAATGCCAAGAAGAAAGGAATTTTTACTAAAGATTTGTGAAGTGAATGTAGGATTCTTGAAGACAATAAACCATGAACATAAGTCACCAGATGGAAAGCTTAGAACATTTGCGATTTCTTATTATAAAAACAAATACCGTAATACTGTTTTATAGGCTTCCTAAGCACAGTAGAGATGAGACTTACATTAGACAAACAAAAATAAATTAATATGATTACAGAAAACTAGAAGTTTCTTAACAGCCAAAGAACCATTATTAAAATAAAAATATTCTCGGATGATTCCTTTAAAAATGAAAACAAGTCTACTTAATATATATCCATATTCTGACCCACATAATCAGAGCCAAATTGGAAAACTTGACCCTCAAATCATCTGGGCTGCCTCTAATACTTTCAAGGTAGTTTAAATTAAACATAAAAGTGACTAGGTTTCACATATAAAGGCATATTTCATTATTAGAGTAAAGTTTGTGCCTGGCAGAGAATAAGTACACTTAACTTCAGTTAAAAGATATTGAAAGGAACATTTTCCTGCTAATTTAAGCAATACAATAAACTCTTTTTATATGGTGCAAGGTGAAGGACAATTCAGAGACCTTAATGAACATCTTCCTGAATAGCAGTTACAAGCTTAGTTGCTCACCATGAAAGACTGATTAAGTTAGAGAGGATTTCAGACTTTTTTTTGTCTGTTTTCTCACATATTTTACCACTGAGATTGAACTAGCTAGTGTCTGCTGTTTAAACACAGTATTACTCCAAGTGTACTTGTCCTAAAATCTATAAATCCACAGATATAAATATTTAAACTAGAAAGGTTTTTATGCATGTTCTTGCAAATGATTATCATTTCTTTTCTTCCACCATATATGTGTTATATCATCTTTAATAAAATTAATACATGGTAATACTCTTAAAATATATTTTAAAATAAATATATAAATGTCATTTGATAAAATCTTATAGTATAATATGCTTATTTTAAAACAGATTTTAATGATATATTTTTGTCTTTTTTTATTATGCTGACCAGAACTTACACAGATTTTTGGGTTTTGAAAAGTTTTTGGACATCCTGTGACTTACATTAATGTTAATGTACAGAGCTTCAGTTATGCAATTTTCTTACTCACACCCTCTACCAGATTGTCAACATCTTTCCAATAATATTATGGAATTATTTCTCATCCCAGTCTCCACCCTGCTTTGAAATTTATGCAAACAATTATACAATCCTAAGGTTTGTATAATTATAAAACAAATAAATATTTTCCATAAACAAGCCTTTGAAACAGAGTCAAGCTGGAACAAGAACTATTGCTTCTAATAATTCTCTTTCAAATGAAATATCCCTCTTATGTCAAGGAAAACAATAATCGAATCTTCATATTGTAGTGGAAAGTGAGAAAGTCAGGCACCTCTCTATATACCAGCAGGTAGTGCTTGAAGAGGTGATCTGATTGTCCTTTATCTGGTTTAGCTGGTCATTACCTAGGTGCTCTAATTTGTCATTCTGTGTTGCAATCTGAGTTATGGCTTTGAAACTCCTGCTAATATAGGCATGAAAATAAGACTAAAAGGGCAGGTATATGTGAGGTATGTAAACACTGTCATGTGTTAGCATTATAGTGCTGCAAAAGAAGGATGCTACCGTTGTGGAGCATGGTGACAGACACTGGAGCAGATAAGACCCTACCTTGCAAAGCAGCCCAGAAGCAAAGCCTAGCCAGAGGGAGTATCTGGGCAAAGTTGGTAAGAACACGTTTTGTTAGCCAGCACCGAGTGTTCAGCCTTGAACCTCACTCGATCTGGTCACGTGAGCCCGATACATAGAAACTGTCACGTCTGCTTACCAAGTCATCCTAACTGCAGCATCTAGCCTTGATCGAGATTGGACCCAGGCACAGCAGAGTTGGAGAGGTGATAGGCCAATGATGCTGAACTTCATGTCTTTGGACTTTCTTGTAAATCAAGACCCCTATAAAATATGTGTGTATTTGGCAATAATGTGAACAGCCATAAGCTGCTGCCAGAGGGTGTTTCTCCGTGCGCACGTCATCCTTCACCCCACGTCCTCCCGACCCAGTGCACCACATGTCCGGGCACCGTTGGGGGAACACTGCTCCCCAACATGTCGTGTTTCTGCTAGGAGAGTTGTTGCTGGGGTTTTAGTTTCAGAGATTTTGCTGACATTTTATTAGCTGTAACTGAAAAACTAACACCGAAGTCCTTGGTGATCTGCACGCTGCTCTTAGACCGCAAACCCAAGAAGCCAGAAAGCAGACACCAGCCATTTGAGCTGCAATGTCATAAATTGTTTTGTTTTATAATTTTTTACATATATGAAAGCATGTTAAAATATATCAATTCATTTTCTTGTTTAATTTCCTTACAGTGGAATTATAGTGGTTATTTTGAATTCATTTTGATGTTACTTGTAATTTTTTGATGGTATATTTTGATGCAACATATAATTAATTAGCACCACATTATTTTAGGTTCAAGCGTGGCATAGTAACCTCAGTAATTCTCAAAATAAGCAAAAAATCTACATCTTCATGATGCTAGCAAAAACGATGACTTAAAGATATATTATCAAAAATAGAGTGAGCTGGATAGAAATAAACACTAAAAAAATCACAGCAAAATAACAAGGCTAGGAGGGTCTGGAGTGCAGTGCATGAATAGGGAAGGACTGAGTGAATAGGGACATTTTCACTTAGAACAGCAGAAAGGGCACGGTATAGCAGCTGATAAGCTATTTCAAAATATAAAAAAGCAAAACAAAGAATCACAAACCTGGTTGTTTCCAAATTTTTGCCTGTGAGGTAACATAAAATGTGTGGCTGAGAGAAAACATTTAGTGGCACCAAAGAAATACATTGAGTACAGGAATAACTATAATTAAAGTCTGACAGCCTCCACCAATCTAAATGGAGAAAGAGAAAAGCTCACTTCCACGCAAATCCCCATCTCTAACATGACCAGACCTTCATCACCAGAGGTTGTGGGCTGCACGGTGCTGTTGAGACAGGTCCTGAAGAAGCTTAAGGAAACGAGGACAGTCCACTCACCCGGTTAATTATAATACACCGAAGAGGGCCCCAGACCTTTGGGAAAATATTTATTGGGCAACCTTCTCTCAAAAAGCAGAGGATAGTGGACTGGAGTAATAATGTTAGCGGGTTGGGCGTTTGCCGTTGCCCACCCGGATTCGATTCCCAGCATCTCATATGGTCCCCCAGCACCGCCAGGAGTAATTCCTGAGTGTAAGAGCCAGGAGTTAGCCCTAGGCATTGCTGTGTGTAACCCAAACACAAAACAAAACAAAAAAAAAAGCAGAGGATAAAAGGTATAAAATCTTGATGTGAAAACCGTTGGAACTTTAACACATAAAGAAAGAGATATCTTAGAGTTCACAACAATAAAAATAGAGTGTGTAAATACCACTTAACATTTTCAACGTTTGATACTCTTATTTTTAAGTAAATAAATTATCCAAAATGGCAAAAATAATAGACCTTGCATTTGCTAAAGAGAATAACTTTACTATGATCCTGCAAAAACATAACTTTTTTTCTTCTCTGCTAGTGAAATGATCACTTTCATTAAAATCGGACACCTGTATAATTTGTTAAGAGAATTTACAGTGACAAATATCATTTATCAGATAACTGTCACTTTGAGAATATGTTGAAATATGTAACAAGTAATACTCTTTGATACTGATGTCAGCAGCTCATTTTGAACATGTTTCAATTCAATGCTCACAAAAGTCCTGCCATATTTGTTTGAACTGAGAAGAATAGACCAGCTGGCCAGTAGTGATTTATCTAATTATGGAACGATAAGCTTTTAATTACTAAAAACAGAACTATTTTGGGCAACAAAATACACAAATATGGCTTACCAAAGTAAAACTCTAAAGCTTGTAGAAGCAAAAATTTTAAAAGAAATATAATATATTAAAATCTTCAAAATGCATGCATTTTAGTAATAGAGAGGAAAAAATTAAATGCTCAGGTAAATTTAAAGATTTGGGGTTAAGAAATATTACCAAATCCTCAGTGGCTATGAAATATTACCATATTAATTTACTCTCATAAATATCAGCATTAATATTTATGAGAGTAAATTAATATTAACGCAACTCTTTATATATACATATATAAATATGAAAGATCTATTTGCATTTAATAAGGAAACCATGAAGGATTTCTAAACTATAATAATGCATGTCAAAAGTTATTGACTTGTGAAAAAATGCCTTCAGAAATATACTAAAAAAATTTTCCCAGAATATGATTAAAAGTCGTTGATAAAGTATTAAGACTAAAAATGCATGTTTGTGCATGAAAATATTCTCAAAATTTATCTTTATCTTCAAAGCATTTTATTAGATTGCATAAATATATAGAAAATCTTATATATTTGCAATTATTTACTTGCATATTAATATACATAATTATTTTCTCATAATAACTGTTCTTCATATACTACCAAAATCAGTGCATTTACTAACAAACATGAATGTACGTAAATATGCATAGTATACTTTATGTAATTTAAAGCTATTTGTATAAATTTTCTTCATAATAAATCTTATAAGTGTATGCAAAAATCACTTCTACTATCAGAAAATGAAAATATCAGATTAAATACTGATCTATTATGTTCTTTTCATAAAATTATTGAATTAATTAATTGGATAGCTCCAAGCTGATATAATCCAAAATTTATTTATTTGATTGATAGTTTTTATGACTCGTGACATAAACTATTTCCCTGCTGTTTATTTTCCTTAAATACGATCAAACACTTCCAATACTATATTAAAGAGAAGTGGTGAGAGTGGGCATTCTTGTCTTGTCCCCGATCATAGAGGAAAATCCCTTAGTTTTTCTCTATTGATGATAATGCTTGCCCTAGGTTCGTGGTAGATGGCTTTGACTATCTCGAGAAAAGTTCCTCCAAAACCCATTTTGGTGAGAGTTTTTATCATGAATGGGTGTTGGATCTTGTCAAATGCTTTCTCTGCATCTATTGATATGATCATATGGTTTTTATCTTTACTTTTGTTGATGTGATGGATTATGTTGATTGATTTCCGAATGTTAAACCATCCTTGCATCCCCGGGATGAATCCCACTTGGTCATGCTGTATGATCTTTTTGATGAGTTGTTGGATTCTATTTGCTAGTATTTTGTTGAGGATCTTCGCATCGGTGTTCATCAAGGATATTGGTCTATAGTTTTCTTTGTTAGTGGTGTCTTTGTTTGCTTTTGGTATTAGGGAGATATGTTCCTCATAGAAACTGTTTGGAAGGGTTCTTGTCTTTTAAATTTCCTGGAAAAGCTTGAAGAGAACTGGCAACAGGTCTTCCTTGTCTTCCTTAAATGTTTGGAAGAATTCGCCAGTGAATCCGTCTGGACCTGGGCTTTTGTTTTTGGGGAGACTTTTGATTACAGTTTCGATTTCCTTGATATTTATGGGCCTATTAAGGTATTTCACATCTTCTTGGCTCAGTCTGTGGAGAGACGCCACGGGACCGTGCTTTGTGGACACCTGTTTCTTGTTAATTACACCGTGCTTCGAAGATAACACCTGATAAGGAATCAGGATGTCTTGTCTAAGAAACTCTTAGAAACAATAGACCTATACAGTAAAGTCGCAGGCTATAAAATCAATACCCAAAATTCCATGGCCTTCCTATATGCAAACAATGAGACAGAGGAAAGGGACATAAAAAAAGCAATCCCATTCACAATTGTGCCCCAGAAAATCAAATACCTTGGAATCAGCTTAACTAAAGAAGTAAAGGACCTCTACAAAGAAAACTATAAAACGCTACTCCATGAAATGAAAGAGGACATGAGGAAATGGAAACATATACTCTGCTCCTGGATAGGGAGAATAGACATTGTCAAAATGGCAATACTCCCAAAAGCATTATACAGATTTAACGCGATCCCTGTAGGGATACCCATGGCATTCTTCAAAGAAGCGGAGCAAGCAATCCTGAAATTTATATGGAACAATAAACGCCCACGGATAGCTAAAACAATTCTTGGGAAAAAGATGATGGGAGGCATCACCCTCCCCAACCTTAAACTCTACTACAAAGCGGTAACAATTAAAACAGCATGGTACTGGAACAAAGGCAGAGCTGCAGACCAATGGAACAGGGTGGAATATCCCCACACACAACCTCAAATGTATGATTATCTAATCTTTGATAAAGGAGCAAAAGATTTAAAATGGAGCAAGGAAAGCCTGTTTAACAAATGGTGCTGGCACACCTGGACAACCACATGCAAAAAAATGGGCTTAGAACTCGACCTGACACCATGTACAAAAGTCAGATCAAAATGGATTAAAGATCTCAACATCAGACCACAAACCATAAGGTACATTGAAGACAAGGTCGGCAAAACCCTCCCTGATATTGAAGATAAAGTTATCTTCAAAGATGACATGGAACTAAACAATCTAGTAAAACAGAGATCAACAAATGGGACTACATTAAACTAAAAAGCTTCTGCACTGCAATAGATACACTGACCAGAATACAAAGACTATCTACAGAATGGGAAAGGATATTTACACAATACCCATCAGATAAGGGGTTAATATCAATGGTATATAAAGCACTGGTTGAACTCTACAAGAAGAAAACATCCAACCCCATCAAAAAATGGGGCGAAGAAATGAACAGAAACTTTCCCAAGGAAGAGATACGAATGGCCAAAAGACACAAGAAAAAGTGCTCTACATCACTAATCGTCAGAGAGATGCAGATCAAAACAACCACGAGATACCACCTCACACCACAGAGACTAGCACACATCCAAAAGAACAAAAGCAACCACTGTTGGAGAGGATGTGGGGAGAAAGGGATCCTTCTACACTTCTGGTGGGAATGCAGACTTGTTCAGCCCTTCTGGAAAACAATATGGACGATTCTCAAAAAATTAGAAATTGAGCTCCAATTTGATCCAGCAATACCACTGCTGGGAATATATCCCAGCGAAGCAAAAAAGTATAGTTGAAATGACATCTGCACTTATATGTTCATTGCAGCACTGTTTGCAATAGCCAGAATCTGGAAAAAACCTGAGTGCCCTAGAACAGATGACTGGTTGAAGAAAATCTGGTACATCTATACAATGGAATACTATGCAGCTGTTAGAAAAAATGAGGTCATGACGTTTGCATATAAGTGGATCAGCATGGAAAGTATCATGCTAAGTGAAATGAGTCAGAACGAGAGAGACAGACATAGAAAGATTGCACTCATCTGTGGAATATAGAATAATAGACTATAAGACTAACGCCCAAGAATAGTAGAAATATGTACCAGGAGTTTGTCTCCATGGCTTGGAGGCTGGTCTCTCATTCTGGGTAACTCGGGAAGGGACCACCAAGTAAAATGTGGTCGGAGGTCATGTGGGAAAAGGGTGATGCGGGCCGAATAAAGACTAGAGACTGAACACAATGGCCACTCAACACCTTTATTGCAAACCACATCACCTAATCAGAGAGAGAGAACAAAAGGGAATACCCTGCCATAGTGGCAGTGTGGGGTGGGGGGAGACGGGATTGTGGAGGGTGGGAGGGATGTTGGGTTTACTGATGGTGGAGAATGGGCACTGGTGAAGGGATGGGTTATCGAACTTTGTATGGGGGAAACATGAGCACAAAAATGTATAAATCTGCAACTGTATCCTCACGATGACTCTCTAATTAAAAATAAACTAATAAAAAATAACTATATGTAATATGTAAAACATATTACAGGTGAATATGTTTTCTGAAAATTAAAAAAAAATACGATCAAACAATGAACTGCTAATATGTATATGTAAACTTGTTTTGTAATTAAGCAACTAGCCTTCAAATCGATTTATATGAAAAGTTATTTCTATAAATCAAATAACCCTCATTTTTTCATATATCTAAAACAAGTGGTGAGAATAAAATTTTATTTACATAATATGTTTACAAAGAAAAGCAAAATAGGAACCAGTTATTTCTTCATCTTACATTTACAAATTTCTTTCATTTTATTTTTTTTCTTTTTGTGTCACACCCGGCAATGCACAGGGGTTCCGCCTGGCTCTGCATTCAGGAATTACTCCCGGCAGGCAGTGCTCAGGTAACCATATGGGATGCTGGGATTCAAACCCGGGTCAGCCACGTGCAAATGCCCTACCTGCTGTGCTGTTGCTCCAGCTCCTACAAATTTATTTTAAAGGTATGCCTTGCGTATGACCACCCGTTGTCAATCTCTGATATCTTGCATGCTCTGCTGACCACTGGCACGAATGATCCCCAAACAGAGGGCCTGAAGTACATCTCGAACACCATTGGCTGTGGCAGGACATCATCCAACAAAATGAATGACCTTAAGTTAAATATAAACATAAAGATTTGACTTGTATCACTTGTATCAGTTGTTCATGGATTTGTTCGAGCAGGTGCCAGTAACATTTGACTAGTTTTCTAGAATTTAATTTCAAAAAAATTTATAGCATACATTCCATAATAGCAATCTGTATAATTAATAAATGTCAAGTATTTTGCAATCGAGATACTTTTTAATGCATCACATATTTCTATTTTAATGAAAAATTATAATTTTCTTAAAAGTATATAAAAGTATATAAAATGTTAAATAGGGCATATTTAAATGTACATATCAACAGGAAGAAACTGAGATGGTAGAGAGAAGAAAATTAATTGGAGAGAGAGGTAGCGATATAAACATAAAGTGATTTATGGAATGCTATTCAATAGTATTACACAGAATTGGAAGCATAGCTTCATCCATTCCAAGTTGTATATTCAGATAATTTATAACTTGAAGCTTTTTGTCTGAAAATTTTCTTATATGAGAAAGTTTCTAAAAAAGAAAAAAAGTTTTATGATGAGGGTTCTTTTATTTTAGCCATAACTTGAAGTATAATTTAACTATGAACTAGTTTACTTGAAACTCAATATAATGTCTTTATGTATCTTGCATTTAACTCTTAATTATATTTTATATTGATAAAATGAATTATACTCTCAGTAGCTTTTCAGGTTCCCCGAGAAGACAGAGGAATCAAACCCGGGTCTGCTAAGTGCAAGGCAAATGCCCTACACACTGAGTATCTCGCCCGCACAGCAGAGCCTGGCAAGCTACCTGTGGCATATTCGATATGCCAAAAACAATAACAACAAGTCTCACAATGGAGACGTTACTGGTGCCCGCTCAGCAAATTGATGAGCAACAGAATAACAGTGACAATGATACAGTGAAAACAAATTATAGAATATATGTAAGATTTCACATGCATTCACAAATGTAATTTTTGAGTATGTGCTTTTTAAAGTGTAGCCTTCATACAAAGAAATAATATACCAAAATAATAATTATTATTGATACCTTAAAATAACTTAAATTCTTGCCCCTTTTCAGGTTAGTTGAGTGAACGGGCGCCATCCCATCTGCGCCTGCAGCCCCGCCCCCCCCCCCCCCCCCCCGCGCCGTCTTCCTCTGACCCTGGCTCCACCTTTCGTGAGCACCGCCCATCTAGACCCTCACCACCTTCCAGCGCCGGCCCACTGCTCTGCTCCCCTTTTCAGGTTAGTGGAGTGAACGGCTCCATCCCATCTGCGCCTGCACCCCCGCCCCACCCCCCCGCCTGCGCAGTCTTCCTCGGACCCTGGCTCCACCTTTCCTGAGCACCGCCCATCTAGACCCTCACCACCTTCCAGCGCCGGCCCACTGCTCCGCTCTCCTTTTCAGGTTAGTGGAGTGAAAGGGCTCCATCCCATCTGCGCCTGCACCTCCTCACTCCCTGAGGTCACCCAGCCACATTTTGTTAGTGGGGGTGGCCTCAACGAAGTGGGCGTGGCTTCAAAAAGTGGCGTGTCCTCCTCCAGAGCAGCGGCCGCTAACGCAGCAGCAGTCATTGTTTTTTTTTTTCAAATACCAAACAATTATTTGGTACTTCTCAATATTCATCACCTATATCCCTGATTATCATCTTCGAGGGCTTAAAAATACTTCCTAAATAAGTTCAAGCTAATTCCAAATTTCAAAAACTACCAATTAGTAGAAAACAATTAGCAAAACAAATAGTATTGCTTGAACTTTCACATAAATAATAGAGGAACATCAGAGAGGGACATCTTCTAGAGGGAGTACAGAAGAAATTGATGACCACTGACAAGCCCATTTAGAATCCTTTTCCACAACCAGAGGTGAACTTTAAGGCCCCTTTGCCATACTACCACAGCAATATGAAGAAACAGCGCAAATCCCTGCCACAAGGGGAGGACAAAGAAAAGAGTCTTGATGCATCACTAGACCTTACCTACAAACTGGAGCTCTCCGATAAAGAATTCAGAGCTGAAATCCTCAAGATGTTCAATCAACTCAATCAAAAGTTTGACAAGGTATTTGTTACATTAAAGGCGAACCTCACAGAAACGATACAACAGACAGCTGAGAAATTAGGTGAAGAAATGAGAACAGAAAGAAAAAACCTACAGAAGGAAATGTCACAAATCAAGGATTCTGTAGATGAATTAAAAATCTCAGTGGGTGCCCTCAACAATACAATGACTGCAGCAGAGGACAGAATCAGTGAGCTTGAAGATCAGCTCCAGGAAGCCTATACGCAACAACAATCAATGGGGAGAGATCTCAAAATAGCTCTAGGGAGAATGAGAGTCCTAGGGGATGAATTCAAGAGGAACAACATTGGAATCATTGGACTACCAGAACCACAGGGAACCAACCCCAATGAAAAAGCCACAGTCAAAAAAATCATTGCGGAAAAATTCCCAGAGCTGGACAATGCAGACATACACATTCAAGGAGCCAGAAGGGTACCAGCTAAAAGAGACCCTAACAGAAAAACTCCAAGACATATCATAGTAAGGATGATGGACGTAACAGATAGACACATTACTGCAAGCCGCAAGGTCGAAGAAGGAAATCACATACAATAGAGCACCCCTTAGGTTCACAGCAGACCTATCGGAGGAAACCCTTTAAGCTCGAAGGCAGTGGTGGGATATAGTGAAAAAACTCAATGAGATGAATGCTTCACCAAGAATACTTTATCCGGCCAAACTCTCATTCAAACTAGAAGGAATTATACACTATTTTGGGGATAAACAACAACTCGGGAACTTCATAGACTCTAAACCAAACCTAAAAGAAGGTCTAAAGGGGCTACTATAAGACAAGAAAAACCCCTACAAGCACAACAAATATTTACAGAAAGATGGCACAAAATTCTATGACAATAATCTCTCTCAATGTCAATGGTCTTAATTGACCAATTAAGAGACACAGACTGGCAAAAGGGATTCAGAGACTCAACCCAACATTCTGCTGCCTGCAAGAAACACACCTGAATAGCCACAACAAACACAGACTCAAAGTCAAAGGATGGAAAACAATCCTGCAAGCAAAGAACTCCCTCAAAAAAGCTGGGGTGGCTTTACTAGTATCAGACAACATAGACTTCAGGTTGAAAAAGATTAGAAGGGATAGTGAAGGACACTTTTTATTAATCAAGGGATATGTACAGCAGGAAGAAATCACACTCCTAAACGTGTATGCACCCAATGAGGGACCAGCTAAATACCTACAACAGCTGCTAAGAGACCTTAAGAAAGACATCTTGAGCAACACAATTGTAGTTGGAGACTTCAACACCGCACTGTTACCTCTGGACAGATCAAGAAGATTAAAACTCACCAAGGAAATACTGGCTTTGAAGGAAGAAATAGAAGAGAGAGGGCTAATAGATCTATACAGGGCTCTATATCCAAAAAAAGGGAATACACTTTCTTTTCCAGCGCACATGGAACATTTTCCAGAATAGACCATGCACTGGGCCACGCAACATACCTCAAGAGAATCAGCAAAATAGACGTTGTACCAGCTATTTTTTCAGACCATGATGCACTGAAAATAGAAGTTAATCATGGTCAGATGCAGAAAAATAAATCAAACACCTGGAAATTAAATAGCACGATGTTGAACAATGAGTGGGTCAGGAAGGAAATCAAGGAAGAAATCAAAAGGTACCTGGAAACAAATGAGAATGAAGACACGAGCTATCAGAACCTGTGGGATACAGCTAAAGCCGTTTTAAGGGGAAAATTTATAGCTCTGCAAGCATATCTCAGGAAGGAAGAAAGGGCCCACAAAAATATCTTGATTTCACAGCTCAAGAACTTAGAAAAGGACCAACAAAAGAAGCCCAAACCAGGCAGAAGGAAAGAGATAATAAAACTTAGAGCAGAAATTAACAACATGGAAACCCAAAAGACAATTCAAAAGATCAATGAAACCGAGAGCTGGTTTTTTGAGAAAATAAATAAGATTGATAAAACACTAGCAAGACTCACAAAGAAAGAGAGAGAGAGAACACTTATAAGTCGAATCAGAAATGAAAAGGGGGACATCGCAACAGAAACCAATGAAATTCAAAAGATCATCAGAGACTACTTTGAAAATCTCTATGCCACGAAACAAGAGAACCTAGAAGAAATGGATAAATGCCTGGGTTCCTATAATCTCCCAAGGCTGAACCAAGAAGACCTGGAGTTCCTGAATAGTCCTATTAACATCAAGGAAATTGAAAAGGTAATCAAAAGTCTTCCCAAAAACAAAAGCCCAGGCCCAGACGGATTCACTAGCGAATTCTTCCAAATATTTAAAGAGGACCTATTGGCAGTTCTTCTCAAGCTTTTCCGGGAAACTGAAGAAACAGAAACCCTCCCAAACAGTTTCTATGAGGCTCACATCTCCCTAATACCAAAAACAAACAAGGACACGACAAAAAAATAAAACTACAGGCCAATATCCCTGATGAACACAGATGCGAAGATTCTCAACAAAATATTAGCAAATAGAATTCAACAACTCATCAAAAATATCATACACCATGACCAAGTGGGATTCATCCCGGGGATGCAAGAATGGTTTAACATCCGGAAATCAATCAACATAATCCATCATATCAACAAAAGAAAAGATAAAAATCCTATAATCATATCAATAGATGCAGAGAAAGCATTTGACAAGATCCAGCACCCCTTTATGATGAAAACTCTCGCCAAAATGGGTATAGAAGGGACCTTCCTCAATATAGTCAAAGCCATCTACCACAAGCCTACAGCAAGCATCATCCTCAATGGGGAAAAACTAAGACCCTTCCCTCTGAGAACAGGGACAAGACAAGGATGCCCACTCTCTCCTCTTCTGTTCAATATAGTACTGGAAGTACTTGCAATAGCGATTAGGCAAGAAAAAGATATTAAGGGCATTCAGGTAGGAAAGGAAGAAACCAAGCTCTCACTATTCGCTGATGATGTGATATTATACTTAGAAAACCCTAAAACGTCTACCAAGAAACTCCTAGAAACAATAGACTCGTATAGTAAAGTTGCAGGCTATAAAATCAATACCCAAAAGTCCATGGCTTTCTTATATGCAAATAGTGAGAGAGAAGAAAGAGACATGATAAAAGCTATCCCGTTCACAATTGTGCCTCAAAAAATCAAATACCTCGGAATCAGCTTAACTAAGGAGGTAAAGGACTTGTATAATGAAAACTACAAAACGCTACTTCAGGAAATAAAAGAAGACATGAGGAAATGGAAAAATATCCCCTGCTCATGGATTGGAAGAATTAATATTGTCAAAATGGCAATTCTCCCCAAAGCATTGTAAAAATTCAATGTGATCCCTATAGGGATACCCTTGTCATTCTTCAAAGAAATGGAGCAAGCACTCCTGAAATTCATATGGAGCAATAAGCCCCCACGAATGGCTAAAGCAATTCTTGGGAAAAAGAAAATGGGAGGAATCAACCTCCCCAACTTCCAACTCTACTACAAAGCGGTAGTCATTAAAACAGCTTGGTACTGGAACAAAGGCAGAGCCGCAGACCAATGGAACAGGGTTGAATACTCTGACACATCCCCCCAAATATATGACCATCTAATCTTTGATAAGGGAGCAAAAAAGGTGAAGTGGAGCAAGGAAACCATGTTTAATAAATTATGCTGGCAAAACTGGACAGCTACATGCAAGAAAATGGGTTTAGACCTCCACCTATCACCATGTACAAAAGTCAGATCAAAATGGAATAAGGACCTCAACATCAGACCAGAATCCCTAAGTTACATTGAAGATAAGGTCGGCAAAACCCTCCACGACATTGAAGCCAAAGGTATCTTCAAAGCAGACACGCCACTGGCCAAGCAAGTGAAAACAGAGATAAATGAATGAGACTGTCTCAAACTAAGAAGCTTCTGCACCTCAAGAGAAACAGTGACCAAAGTACAAAGACAATCTACATAATGGGAAAGGATATTTACGCAGTACCCATCCGATAAAGGGTTGATAACAAGGATATACAATGCACTGGTTGAACTCCACAAGAAGAAAACTGCCAACCCGATCAAAAAATGGGGTGATGAAATGAACAGAAGCTTTCCTCAAGAAGAAATCCGAATGGCTCAGAGGCACATGAGAAAATGTTCCACATCACTAATCATCAGGGAAATGCAGATCAAAACAACCATGAGATATCATCTCACGCCACAGAGACTGGCCCACATCCCAAAAACCAAAAGCAACCGGTGTTGGAGTGGATGCGGGGAGAAAGGGACTCTTCTTCACTGCTGGTGGGAATGCAGACCGGTTCAGCCCTTTTGGAAAACAATATGGACGATTCTCAAAAAAATTAGAAATTGAGCTTCCATTTGACCCAGCAATACCACTCCTGGGAATATATCCCGAAGAGGCAAAACGGTATAGTAGCGATGGCATATGTATTTCTATGTTCATTGCAGCACTGTTTACAATAGCCAGAATCTGGAAAAAACCAGAGTGCCCTAAAACAGATGACTGGTTAAAGAAACTCTGGTACATCTACACAATGGAATACTATGTAGCTGTCAGAAAACATGAAGTCATGAAATTTGCATATAAATGGATTGACATGGAAAGTATCATGTTGAGTGAAATGAGTCAGAAAGAAAGAGACAGACGTAGAAAGATTGCACTCATATGTGGAATATAATGTAACTGAGGAGTACAAGTTGGCAACGATGCAACTTCTGGACTTAGTTACTAAAATACTAAATTACAGAAACCCAAAACTGAGAGGCCGCTATGTGTGGTCACTCGACCTCATACCTCTTCATCCTCAGCAATGGAAAACAAATTATCTAATGCTTCCTTTTCAGCAGGTTTGACTTTAGGGGAGAGACTCTCCAAACAATAATAGTGAGTTTTGTTGAAATATTCACTATGTAATCAAAGTGAAAGTAAAGTGAAATTTATTAGTTACACAGGCTGGGGGCGCTTAGGGTGGGGGGGGCAGGGGCGGGAGGGGTTAGGGGTGTGAGGGGGCAGGGTGGAGCTATACTGGGATTCTTGGTGGTGGAATATGAGCACTGGTGAAGGGATGGGTATTCGAGCATTGTATAACTGTGATTTAAACCTGAAAACTTTGTAACTTTCCACATGGTGACTCAACAAAAAATAAAAAAAAAAATAACTTAAATTCTCTAATTTAGCCATATTAAACATGTCAAATAAAAGTAATTAAAAATAAAAAATTGAACTCTCTTTTATTAGATTGCCCAATTTCTCAGTATTATCTATCAAAATTCTATGTTTACAGTGACATGTTGTAACTTCTGATTAATTTCTTACTTAAAAAAACTATGACTCAGGAGCACCGCCATTCTGTCTTCCAGCAAAGGTCTGTGATGGTCCCTCGACCTACCCTTCCGGACCCAGCCTGCTCCGCGGCCCTGAGCACCCCGAGCTTCCCTCCCCTCAGGACTGCTGGCCGAGTGGCCAGCATGCCACCCCCAGACCGTTGAGCGCTGTCGGGTTGTGGGAAAGGGGCGTGGCCTAAGAAAAGTGGGCGTGGCCTCATTGCCGGCCGCCTCATTAGCCGGCCGGTACTTTCCTCAACATCCTATCCAAGACTAACATCCTAGCTATTCGTAAGCAGTAGGACAATAAAACACAAGACTTCACATAAGAATTGAAGGGAACATCTCAATAGGAAACCAGGTTCTACAACCGGCAAGTAAAAAGCCAACCACTATTAACTGAGCCTATCCACAATCCTTTTTTGCAACAAAAGGAAAAAGGGATACTAATCTTCAAGGGCCCTCTTTCATACCACAACAACAACATGAAGAAACAGCGAAAATCCCCAGTGCAAGCAGAGGACGATCAAAGGAGTCCGGAAACCTCAAGGGGCGTTTCCTACAAACTTGACCTCTCTGAGAAAGAATTCAGAATTGAAATCCTCAACATGTTCAATGAACTCAATGCAAAGATGGACAAATTCAAGGAAGTCATCGCAGAAACAATACAACAGACAGCCGACAAAATACGGGAAGAAATGAGAGCAGAAATAAAAAACCTTCAAAAAGAAATGAAGGATTCGGTACATGAAATCAAAAACTCTCTGGCTGCCCTCAAGAATAGGATGACTGCAGCCGAAGACAGAATCAGTATGCTTGAAGATGAGCTGCAAGAGGCCTACAGGCAACAACAAACCATGGCAAGAGACCTCAAAATAGCTCTAGACAGAATCAGAGTCCTAGGGGATGATTTCAAGAGGAACAAAATTAGAATCATTGGACTACCAGAACCACAGGGAACCAACCCCAAAGAAAAAGACACAGTCAAACAAATCATTGCAGAAAACTTCCCACAGCTGGACAATGCGGGCATCCAGATTTAAGGTACCCGAAGAGTGCCAGCTAAAAGAGATCCTAACAGAAAAACCCCAAGACATGTCATAGTTACAATGATGGACATCATTCAGAGAGACACTATACTGCAAGCATCAAGGTCCAAGAAGGAAATTGCATACAAAGGAGCACCTCTTAGACTCACAGCAGATCTATCAGAGAAAACCCTCCAAGCTCGAAGGCAATGGTGGGATATAGTGAAAAAACTCAATGAAATCAACGCTTCACCAAGAATACTTTATCCGGCTAAACTCTCATTCAAACTAGAAGGAATAATCCACTGCTTTGGGGATAAACAACAACTCAGGAACTTCATAGACTCAAAACCAAACCTAAAAGAAGCACTAAAGGGGCTATTGTAAGACAAGAACAACCCCTACAAGCACAACAAACCCTTGCACAAAGATGGCACAAAATCCCATAACAATAATCTCCCTTAATGTTAATGGTTTGAATTCACCAATTAAGAGACACAGACTGGCAAAATGGATTCAAAGACTGAACCCAACATTCTGCTGCCTGCAAGAAACACATCTAAATAGACAGAGCAAACACAGACTCAAAGTCAAAGGATGGAAAACAAACAATCCTGCAAGCAAACAACTCCCTCAAGAAAGCCGGAGTGGCTTTACTAGTATCGGACAACATAGACTTCAGGTTGAAAAAGATTAGAAGGGATAGTGAAGGCCACTTTTTATTAATCACAGGATGTGTACATCAGGAAGAAATCACACTCCTAAATGTCTACGCACCCAATGAGGGACCAGCTAAATACCTACAACAGCTGCTAAGAGACCTTAAGAAAGACATCTTGAGCAACACAATTGTAGTTGGAGACTTCAACACCGCACTGTTTCCTCTGGACAGATCAAGAAAATTAAAACTCACCAAGGAAATACTGGCTTTGAAGGAAGAAATAGAAGAGAGAGGGCTAATAGATCTATACAGGGCTTTATATCCCCAAAAAAAGGAATACACATTGTTTTCCAGTGCACATAGAACATTTTCCAGAATAGACCATGCACTGGGCCACACAGAATACCTCAAAAGAATCAACAAGATAGACATTGTACCAGCTATCTTTTCAGACCATGATACACTGAAGATAATACTTAATCGTGGACAGATGCAGAAAACCAAATCAAACACCTGGAAATTAAATAGCTCGATATTGAACAATGAGTGGGTCAGGAAGAAAATCAAGGAAGGAATCAAAAGGTACCTAGAAACAAATGAGAATGAAGACACGAGCTACCAGAACCTGTGGGACGCAGCTAAAGCCATTTTAAGGGGGAAATTTATAGCTCTGCAAGCATATTTCAGGAAGGAAGAAAGGGCACACATAAATAATTTGTTTCACAGCTCAAGACGTTAGAAAAGGACCAACAAAGGAGCCCAAACCAGGCAGAAGGAAAGAGATAATGAAACTTAGAGCAGAAATTAACGACATGGAAACCCAAAAGACAATCCGGAAGATCAATGAAACCAAGAGCTGATTCTTCTAGAAAATAAACAATATTGATAAACCACTAGCAAGACTCACAAAGAAAGAGAGAGAGAGAACCCTTATAACCTGAATCAGAAATGAAAAGGGGGACATCACAACAGAAACCAATGAAATTCAAAAGATCATCAGAGACTACTTTGAAAATCTCTATGCCACGAAACAAGAGAACCTAGAAGAAATGGATATATTCCTAGACTCCTATAATCTCCCAAGGCTGAACCAAGAAGACTTGGAGTACTTGAATAGTCCAATTAACACAAAGGAAATTGAAATGGTAATCAAAAGTCTTCCCAAAAACAAAAGCCCAGGTCCAGAGGGATTCACTAGCGAGTTCTTCCAAACATTTAAAGAGGACCTTTTGCCAGTCCTTCTCAAGCTTTTCCAGGAAATTAAAGAAACAGAAACCCTCCCAGTTTCTATGAGGCTCATATCTCCCTAAAGCCAAAAGCAAACAAAGACACCACAAATAAGGAAAACTACAGGCCAATATCCCTGATGAACACAGATGTGAAGATCCTCAACAAAGTATTACAAAATAGAATTCAACAACTCATCAAAAATATCATACACCATGACCAAGTGGGATTCATCCCAGGGATGCAAGGATGGTTTAACATCTGGAAATCAATCAACATAATCCATCATATCAACAAAATAAAAGATAAAAATCGTATAATCATATCAATAGATGCAGAGACTTCTACAAAGCCGTAGTCATTAAAACAGCATGATACTGGAACAAAGGCAGAGCTGCAGACCAATGGAAAAGGGTTGAATACTCTGACATACACCCCCAAATACATGATTATCTAATCTTTGATAAGGGAGCAAGAAATGTGAAGTGGAGCAAGGAAAGCATGTTTAACAAATTGTGCCTGCAAAACTGGACTGCTACATGCAAAAAAATGGGCTTAGACCTCCATCTATCACCATGTACAAAAATCAGATCAAAATGGATTAAAGACCTCAACATCAGACCAGAATCCCTAAGGTACATTGAAGATAAGGTCGGCAAAACCCTCCACGACATTGAAGCCAAAGGTATCTTCAAAGCTGACACAACACTGGCCAAGCAAGTGAAAACAAAGATAAATAAATGGGACTATCTCAAACTAAGAAGCTTCTGCAACTCAAAAGAAACAGTGACCAAAATACAAAGACAATCTACAGAATGGGAAAGGATATTTATGCAGTACCCATACAATAAAGGGTTGATAACAAGGATATACAATGCACTGGTTGAACTCCACAAGAAGAAAACTGCCAACCCGATCAAAAAATGGGGTGATGAAATGAACAGAAACTTTTCCAAAGAAAAAATCTGAATGGCTGAGAGGCACATGAGAAAATGTTCAACATCACTAATCATCAGGGAGATGCAGATCAAAACAACAATGAGATATCAACTCACAACACAGAGACTGGCCCACATCCACAAAAACAAAAGCAACCGGTGTTGGAGTGGATGTGGGGAGAAACGGACTCTTCTTCACTGCTGGTGGGAATGCAGACTGGTTCAGCCCTTTTGGAAAACAATATGGACGATTCTCAAAAGGTTAGAAATTGAGCTTTCATTTGACCCAGCAATACCACTCCTGGGAATATATCCCGGAGAAGCAAAAAGGTATAGTAGAGATGACATCTGCATTTCCATGTTCATTGCCGCTCTGTTTACAATAGCCACAATATGGAAAAAAACATAGTGCCCGAAAACAGATGATTGGCTAAAGAAACTCTGGTATATTTACACAATGGAATACTACGTAGCTGTCATAAGACATGAAGTTATGAAATTTGCATATAAGTGAATCAACATGGAAAGCATCATGCTGAGTGAAATGAGTCAGAAAGAAAGAGACAGACATAGAAAGATCGCACTCATATGTGGAATATAAAGTAGCTGAGAGGTACAAGCTTACAATGTTGCGATTCCTGGCAGACACTTCTCTGGACTTAGTTACTAAAATACTAAAATACAGAAATCCAAAACTATGCTGCTGCTAGTGCGGCCTCCTGACCTCATATCTCTTCATTCTCAGCAATGGAAAACAAATTACCAAATGCTTTCTTTTCAGCAGATCGACTTTAGGGGGGAGAAACTCCAAATCAATAATAGTGATTTTTTTTAAATATTTAATGTAATCAAAGTAAAGTGAAAGTAAAATGAAATTTACCAGTTACACATGTGGTGTGGGGGGCTGGGGAGGTGGGGGGAAGGGGGGAGGTTTACTGTGGTTCTTGGTGGTGGATTATGTGCACTGGTGAAGGGATGGGTGTTTGAGCATTGTATAACTGAGACTTAAACCTTAAATCTTTGTAACTTTCCACATGGTGAATTAATAAAAGAATTAAAAATAAATAAATAAATAAAAATAAAATGAATACAGACAAATGTGAAAAAAATTGTGAATATAAAACTCTCAGTATAAAAACACTATGACTCAGAAATTTCTCAATGCATAACTATTAGAATATAAAAAATTAATCTGAATAGATATATATACCCATGGTACTAGTCACAATTTCCAATGTGTAAAAATAAATAGAAATAAAAACAAAATTGATGCAATATGATAGATGACTAAATAATATTTGGTATTCAGTTTCAGTGAAATACTTCTAAGTTATCAAAATATAAAATGACTATAGATTTTACAATAAAATTGTTGGAACTTTAAGTGATTAATAAGTCACAAGGAAATAACTATAACAAATCCAAGAAAGACTCACTCATCTATGGTATATGAAATCTTAAAAAAAAAAACAACTATACTAATAGGGTCGAGAGATGCAACAATAGGGAAAATACTTGTATTTTACACAATGAACCTGGGTTTGATCCCTGAGATCTCCTATGGTCTCTGAGGACCATCAAGAGAAATTCCTGAATCCAGAGTCAGGAGTAAATCTCCAGCGTTGCTGGATGTGGCCCAAAACCAAAAACAAAACAGAAATAAAAAAGAAAACTAACAAATCATATTATAAAAATTCTTGAGCCGTGGAATAAAATGGTGGTAACCAGAGTGGGAGGAAGTGGTTTGTTTGGGAGGAAAGGAAAAGGATGTTAATTTGATAGGAGAGATTAGTTGCAAATTTTTGCTGCTTATCTGCGGTGTAGAATATATATCTCACTGTCACTGGCATCCCATTGTTCATCGATTTACTTGAGCGGGCACCAGTAACATCTCTATTACACTCAGCTCTGAGATTTTAGCAGCCTCTCCTTACTCGTCTTTCCCAACGATTGGAGGCTTTTTTAGGATTAGGGGACTGAGACCTATCGTTACTGTTTTTAGCATATTGAATACGCCACAGGTAGTTTGCCAGGCTCTGCCCTGTAAGTGGGATACTCTCGGTAGCTTACCACGCTCTGGAGAGGTATGTATATTTCTTTTACTGTATTTGGGATATGAATATGGCATGGGGAGCTTGCAAGGCTTTCCTTAGCGGGCGATAGACTCTTGGTAGCTTGTCAGGTTTTTCAAGAGGGAGAACAAGGCTATTAGATGTCCTGCGGCCGTAGGATCTTGGTTTTATAATCTCTGGATGTTGGGTGTTGGTGGGATTACATTACAGGGGCAGTTCATGGGTGTGGCTTCTAAAATACTGGAAACTAGGGGGTCTGTGTGGAGAAGGCCTAGTCCCAATCTGAGCAGGTTTGGAGATCTCTACCCGGGGTCCCACACACCTGGGTTCCTCTGCTGGTCCCTTCATGTGTGAGGCTCATCTGAACATGTGGAGAGTGGCCTTGAGCATGGCTGTGGCTGGGTTCTGGAGGTCTTCAAATGTCAAGGATCTCCTTGGGGTAGGGAGTGAAAGGCAACCTGTCCCCTCCGAGGGGCCCTGGTGAAGACAGCCAGGCGTAAGGGCCAAGAGACTCTGCGTCGCTCTCTTCCAGGAGATTGGTTTTATAATCTCTGGATGTTGGCCTTTGGTGAGATAGCATGGCGCGCCAGGGCAGTTTGTAGGTGTGGCTGCTAAGCTACTGAAAACTGGGGTGTTTGAGGGGAGAAGGTCCAGTCCCAATCCGAGCAGACTTGGAGATCTCAGTTCGGGGTCCCACACACCTGGGTTCCTATATTTGAGCTATATTCCTGACATTTGATTTTAATTTGCTTTAATCACTACATCCTTCAGAAGGAAGTATATCACAGTAGTCAGAAAGTATGTTTGAGGTGAGACTAATCTTTAACTTCTTGGTTATAAGACCTGTCATCAGAATATCAATAGCCATTACTGTTTCCGTGGACCGAAGTGATAGCACAGCAGGTAGGGCGTTTGCCTTGCATGTAACCAAATATGGTTTGATTCCTCCTTCCCTCTCAGAGTCCTGCAAGCTTCCAAGTGTATCCCGCCTGCATGGCAGAGCCTGGCAAGCTACCCTTGGCGTATTTAATATACCAAAAACAGTAACAAGTCTCACAATGGAGACATTACTGGTGCCCTTTCGAGCAAATTGATGAACAACAGGAAGAAGTGCTACAGTGTTATTGTTTCATACTGCTGGGTTAAAAATATGAAGTGAAGGCCACAGGAATAAGGCATCAGGCAGGTAAGGTGCTTGCCTTGCGTACAACAGCTCATCCCTGAGGATTCCTGTTAGCTGTTACCTCTCCCCAGCCCCCCACACACCAGATTAGACATTTACTACATAGAATTATATGTGACATTTGAATAAGAAATGGTTTCCTTGTTTGCTTAAGTTAGAGAATTATTTACTTTAAAGGCAAAAGTAAACAAAAACTTGAGTATCATATTGATTATTGTGCAAGTATGGAAATTTCTATATAATTCCACACATTAGGAAAAAATTTATCTTAAAATCTGACATATTTTACCTGTAGCATTCATAAAGGTGTAGAGTTGATAGAAAAGAAAAAAAAAGATTTAAAAAATCACTAAAGATAAGTACTTCTATAACATTTAATAACATTAATAATTACCAATTTTATTTTTAAGTTTGTGTAGAACAGAAGAAACAATTTAAACAAAATTCCTACATCCTACAGAAGGAAGTATATCACAGTGGTCAGAAAGGATGTTTGAAGTGAGACTAATCCTTAACTTCTTGGTTATATGACCAGTCATCAGAATATCAATACTCATTGAGTACTACAGATAAATACTTATAGCATCAAATATTCAAATGTACTTATAACCATCATGTTGTACAAATACATCTTGATATGGCTCCAAAATTATAAAAAAATATTTATTATCTATAAATAAAATTTGGGAAGAATATAATTTTGTGACACATGACACTGTTCAGTACTTACTATTGGCTTTGAGCTCAGAAATAATTTCTGACTGTTCATGGACCACATGCAGTGATAGGGGCTGATGTCAGATCTGCCACAGGCAAGAAACTATCTCTTCATTTAATTATAATTGTACAACAAAAATAATTTTACGTGTACAAAATACATATCTCAACTAAAGTAAGATAAATATCTATGTGCCCTCACCTATATACAAAATCACACATTCTCACATAAAATAAAAATTTTGTCTGAACCTTGGTGTATTTATATTTATTTGCAGAATAATGAAATTTAATGTATCACACCTCTCATATTCTCTTAGCAATTATATATATGATAATTCTTATAAGTTTGAAAGCAAATTAGGAATTTAGTTTTCAGTCATTTTAATATTATTCATGTTTATAAATATAAGAATGTGAATAATTTTCATTGTTTATGAAAATAAAAAATTTAGAGAACCCTTTGTACTTCATTCTGTTAACAAAAAATAGTATCATTTAAATATGATTATTATTTGATTTGATCAAGGAAAACTCAAGTTCAAATAATATGTGATATTATTATTTAATGGAATGTTTATATATTGAGATGTGCATACCACAAATAAATTATTCCAGTTTACTAAATTAACTAATAGTATTGTGCAATACATCATTGAAATTATGTTTACTTACACACTATACTATGGGAAAATATATTTGAAGCTGCTTTTAGAACTAGAAGAAAAATTTGATTTTGAGACAGAAAATATTTATGCTATTACTTTTTAAACAATTACCTATCATTTGGACTGGAGCGATAGCACAGTGGGTAGGGCCTTTGCCTTGCACGTGGCCAACCTGGGTTCAATTTCTCTGTTCTCCTCAGAGATCTCGGCAAGCTACCGAGAGTACCCCACCCGCATGGCAGAGCCTGACAAGCTACCCATGGTGTAGTCAATATGACAAAAACAGTAGCAAGTCTAATAATGGAGACTTTACTGGTGCCTGCTCGAGCATATCCATGAACAACGGGACGACAGTGCTACAGTGCTACCTATCATTTTAAATTACCTTGTGTTGCTAAACCTTCAAATCAAATAATAGTTTTAAGCCCAGTGACGATAAATCTGAAAGTAAATTAATCTACCATCACACAATAGAACAAGAAACATCTGAAACCTTTGCTGAAAAACACTTTAACATACTCTTCAGTAGAATGTATAATACGATTTTTCTATACACAGATTTACATTTAAATACACATTTGTATTGCCATGTGTTCTCTTTATTTTGATTAGAGTGCATTCCATTTATAACTTATCAATAAAAGAACAAGACATAAACATTTTCTTACATTGGAAATAATATAAAAATATACGAATTTGATGAAGCATTTTTATTTCACATAGCAGTAGATCTAGCATGATCTCATACGAGATTGTGCTAGACAGCTCTTATACTCTTTGAAGAAAGTGTAAGTTCAATAAAAACAAAGGTATTGTGGTAGTATTTTGAATACGACATTGTTTGCTAATACATATAATAAAATTACTTGCAAATATATTGTTAATACTGTACAGATGTAGTAATTTGAAAACCTTGGTTTTACAATATTTTATATGTTACTGATATTTCTTACACTTTTTCAATTAATAAAATACTGCACCAATAAATTTCAGCAAGTTACAACATATTATTAAATGAGAAGTTATACTTAATGGTAGTAACTTTAAGTGTATATAAAGATCTTTTTAAAATTGTCATTTGTAAATAATTGAGCAGAAATATTTTGATCTATGATTGCTTAATAATGACTGTTAATAGATATTTTACTAACATGATAGTGAATGTGACATGTAATAAAATACTTGCAACACTTAGAATATTAGTACAGTTATGGTAAAATAAAATGCTATTGAAGTAATTATAGTCTTCATTTAAGCAAATATAGTTTAAATTTTATGATGATATAGTATTTTAAAAATTACAATCTTCCTAAATGTTTTGTAATTAAGTTTTATTTCAAAATGACTAATATATATTGCAAGAATTTAGGGTTTTGGTTATTATAGCAATGCTAAAGGATTATATTTTTATTTCATTTCAAATATTTTGTTTAGATATTTGATGATGTGATTCATTATTATGTTCTTATGTAACATGTGATGATATATCTTTCAGAAGACAAAATATATTTGTAGTAAGTACTTTAAATGCAATATTTTTATGTACTAATACAGACCTTGATTTCTCTAAGAATTATTGAATGCACTTTTATTTTTAACTTAACTGAAATTGAAGTTTTATAATGGTACTATAGTTTAGCAACCTTCAATATTAAAAGTTCCTATGTATAGTTTGGGGGAAAAAAAAGAATTAAGTCTCTTCTAAGTATGATTAATACAGATTTTGATGTTTTCAGTAAACATATATAAAGTTCACCAAAATATTTTATAGCAAAATTTTACATAATGAAGAGAATGAAGAGGGCCTGATCAAGAGTACAACATATAGGGTGCGTAGAGTGGCTCACCTGGGCTAAATCTCCTGCATCGCCTATGCTTCCCGGAGCTGAACCAGGAGTGATCCTTGAGTGCAGAGCCAGTTGTAAGTCCTGAGCACCACTGGGTGTGACTCCAAACCAACAACAAAAGGAAAACAAAGTTCTCGGCATGAATCACAAGTAATTTGAATATAGTCATTTCAGCAAAGAATAATTTGTTGAAATACTCTTCAATAGTATAACTAATTTTTCTCCTAAATCAATAATTTGGTGGAGTTAAATTATAAAAGTATTTATAACACTTTTGTTATACATGTAACTATATTTTTGTTGTAATATTTATTTACTATTTCTTGAAATAAGATACTTTATTTTTTTTCAACTTTCTTAAGCTTACAAAGAATTTTAGTAGAATGGTTCTAGTTTCCCTAAATATGTATCCCATAATATTGTGTTCTTGAACTCAAAAATCCTAAATTAGATGAGCTCATTTTTCTGAAACACATTAACACACTGATCAAAAAACAGCCATTTTCATATTGGTCTTTTCTTGATCTCTTATTTTTTTTCTCTCTCTCTACATATACATTCATATATATAGTATATATTTATATATAAATAAATATATGTATACATATATAATCTATCTGACTGACAAATAATATCATTTTAGGCCTGCAGAGGATAGGTGAATATGTCCTGTTGGAAAAACACAAAGAACTTTTTTCATTTTTAATTTTGTATCTTGGTCTCTTTGTTCCCAAGAGTAGATACATTTTGGTAATGTAGCTATCAACTGGCTTGGCTCTTCACACACTACCTGTCTGGATGCAAGGTTCCATCCCAATAGAAAACGAGCAAGACTGTCTTATTGTACAAGAAGGGAGATATTTATGACATCAGCAACTATCTCCCGATTTGCCTGATGTTTGTCATCTACAAGTTATTCACGCGAGTCATCCTGAATAGGATTGGCATAACACTAGACAAAAGATAACCGTGCAAGCAAGCAAGATTCCAAAAAGGATTCCGCATGATCGACCACTCACATGGTGACAAGCTCATTGAGTTTTCACAAGAGTCCAAGATGCCTCTCTGTATAATGTTCATTGATTTAAAGAAGGCCTTTGATTCTATTGAGACTGAAGACTCATTGAAGCCCTAGCCAAACAGGGCGTTCAAACTCAGTATATCAGGATCTTTCGTTAGATATATTATGGATTCACCATAAGGATCTCACCATTCTACAAGAAAGTGATCATCGATGTAAAGAGAGGGGTTTGGCATGGTGATACCATTTCACCGAAATTCTTCAGTGCCACCTTCGAGAACATCATGTGATGACTGGAATGGAAATGAAGATAGACGGTCGGTTGGCAACTACGCCACCTCCGCTTCGCTGATGACATTGTTCTAATAATGCAAAACATTAGCCAAGTGGCACAAATGCTGGCTGAATTAGACCAAGAGTGTGGAAATTTCTGACTGCAGCTGAATCTCAGCATAACAATGTTCATGAAAAATGAACTAGTTCTTGACGTTCCATTTGCTCTCAATGGAATGAACATCTCCAAACACAGCAGCTATATGTACCAGGGTCAAGAACTCAACATGAGGAATGACTTGGCGCCAGAACTATGCAAAAGGAAGAGAACAGTGTGAACTGCCTTCAAGAGCATCAAAGAAGTTTTTAAGAGAACAAAGAACCTCCTGCTCCAGCCACATCTTTCGGCTCCAGTGTTCTTCCTGCACTAACATATGCCTCAGAGACCTGGGCCCTACAAAAACAGGATGAGAACGCTATTGGGGTCTCCCATAGAGGAATCGGAAGAACTATGCTTGGAATATCACATTTCACTCAAGTGACAGAAGGAATTCCGTGTTCTGACCTCTATGGACAATTGAGAATCAGGAACACTGTCTCGTTTGCAAAGGCGTCAAATATTAGATGAACCAGACGTGTAATGCAATTTGGAGATGACCACTGGACTAGAGCTTTTACTGACTGGATTCCACGGTTCATCAGGAGAACGTGTGGCCACCCACCTACGAGATGGTCATACTTCTTAGTCAAGACCTGATTGAACAGTTGAGGCTCTACCTTTTCCTGGAGCAAGCAGACACCATTGGGCTACACTAACACACAACAGGGACGAATGGAGGCTTTACCGGCTCCCGCTCGAGCAAATCCATGAGCAACAGGATAACAAGTGATAAAAGTGACATCAATTCAATATTATTACAAGTGTTTTATAGTTCCATCCATGTCAGACGTCACATTGCTTGAAAATTAAGAGAAGAGTATAGCTTGTCTTTAAAAGTTAAACAACACATGAGGCTACACTAATCAGCAAACAGTAGTTAACTTATAGATCATCTCTATTTGATAATGATATAATTTACAATGTACAAGATTTTATAGTGATATAGTATACAAGGTTAGATTTGAGTAATTACATGTTATTTTATAAATAATATAGCCTAGCTTTGTACCTACTAATATACTACTTTTTTAATCATTTCAATTAATAATCTTTTGCTTTTAAAATCAATGTTACCTTTCTTATATTCTTATACATAATTTCAATGCTGTCAGGTTTCAGTTTTGTTTTTTTATATGTTGTATTTTGGAGGCCTATGTATTGATTGGTGGGTGGAAGGGAGTCTCTTAAAGTCTCTGTGCTTGGGGATGATTCTAACCAGTGCTTGGGGACCACATAATACCAGGGATGGTACCTGGGCCTGGGCCTTGTGTATGCAAAGCATCCTTTGTTTCAGTTCTATCTCTTGCCTGTGTCAATATTTTCAATAAGATTTATCGCTTTATTTATTGGTAACAGTGATAACTTTCTCAGATATAAGGTGTTTCTGGTTTGATTTGCATACATAAATTTAACTGTAATACACTTGTAGAAACATATAGATATTAGCTTGATTGATATAGATTTTATTCAAATTTATTTGATTTTATTCAAATTCAAAATGTTTTAATTGTGGAAAAGAAGTCAGAGGGCGAGCTGGCAGTACCAGCCTGGAATGCATGAGAATATAAATTATGCGAGTTGATAACTTTCACCTCATAGTTTCCCATCCATGATCACGTAGGGCCTATTGTGGTACCCAGCTCTTCTAGACATGAGAAGCATGGTAAAACAAGGCCAAAACCAAAATAGTCAGGTCTATTTCCTGGACCAGTAATCCTGGGAGTAACTTCAGAGCCCAAGAGTTGCTAAAGAAACCCTACATTCACCCCCAGGAGGAAGACCCTTTTAGTATTTTCTGAGGAAATTAGGAAATATATTTCTCTAATAGCAGTTACTATATTAATGCTTCATATTTGGCTTGAGCACCTAATATAACTGCCTAAGCTATTACATTTTCAATCCATCAGTGATGAAAATTAGAAGTAATTTAATACTAATCACATTGAATTACTTTCTTAATATTAAAATGTGTCATTTGGATTCCACATTATCTTTAGCAGTTACAAAAACAGAGCTAATTGTCCTTCTGAACAAAATATAATTTTCCATTTGAAAAATTCATAGCAATATATCCATTTTCCTAACTAGATATCTATACCTTTTCCATTACCTAAGGTATTGAATTTGCAGATAATTTAAAAATCACTTTATCTATAAAAATCACTTCATAGATAATTGTTTGTTAAATATTATGTATGTAGATTACTTATTTTTTATAATTTGTATGCATGGAATAATACTAAATACCATAACTAACATATCTGAAAGAAAAGCAGAAGTTCAATAAATTCTCATTTTCCTCAGAATGAAAACATTTTAATATTCTCATAAAGAAATCCTACACATTTTTATTGGTAATTATTTTTAAATTAGTGACTTGTAGGGGAAATTATTTCACTTTAAATCCATAACATTATCAAATTTAGTTATGAAATTCATAATGCAATTAATCATCTGTATCTGAATGTTTCTGTACATTTAATAGTATAGAGTGAAAAGAGGAGAGCAGTTTTAAAAGCCTGAAATTTAAGTCTACTCAGTTGAAAACAATAGGCACTTGTTTACCAAATCTAATTTTTGTTAACAACCCATTAAAAACAGATCAAGGTGAGAGTAGGATAAAATAATAAAAAAGGGAGAATAACCAAGACGTTTTCTGGATTCTCAAACAAACCGAAAAAAAAGGGGGCAGGGGTAAAGTCTTCGAGTCAGAAGTTTGATCAGAGACTTTCCCAGATGGAAAATCAAAACGACCTTCTTCTGGAGAACTTGGTGGAAGAGAATTTGGAATCATCTTTGAAAAGCTGCACTACACATGCCCAGGGAGATGGCAGAGGCTGGGAAGAGAGAACTGAAGCCAGAGTGTCCTTGAAGTACAGGCAGCAGAGGGACCAAACTGAGCAGAAGCAACAGTGCCACATCTAGGCCGCCCATACTTGCCTATGGGCCTAGACAAGATGGGCTAGCTCCCATCTGCTTGAAGTATCCAGATAATAGGAGACCAATTATTGGTGGTAAAGTAGCAATAGCACAGTGCGTAGGGTGTTTGCATTGCAAGTGGTTGACCCGGGTTGGATTCCTCCTTCCATCTCAGAGAGCCCAGCAAGCTACCAAGAGTATCCTGCCCACACAGCAGAGCCTGGCAAGCTACCTGAGGTGTATTTGATATGCCCAAAACAGTAACAAGTCTCACAATGGAGACATTACTGGTGCCTGCTCGAGCAAATTAATGGACAATGGGATGACACTGCAACAGTGCTAGAAAGTACTGACATGAATACCCCAAGTACAATAAAGCTGTGGTGGCTGTTCAACAAAAGCAACCTGTTCATTCTGTTTCTAGAGATTCAATGTAGTCCCCCAAACACTGGCAGCATTGATCCCTTAGGGCAGAGCCAGCAGTAAACCTCGACCACAGCTGAATTTGGAGAAATCCCCCAGCTATAAATACACAAAAATGAATGAATAAATCATAAATTCTAGCACTAGAAAAATGGTGACTGATGGGGCTGGAGCAAAAGCACAGCAGGTAGGGCGTATGCCTTGCATGCAGCCAACCCAGGTTCAAATCCCAGCATCCCCTATGGTCCCCAGAGCATGGCCCGGAGTAATTCCTGAGTGCATGAGCCAGGAGTAACCCCTATGCATTGCCGGGTGTGACCCAAAAACCAAAAAAAAAAAAATGAAAAATGGTGACTGAACACATGCCTTGCTCCATACCTAACACTGCATGGCTTTCAAGTACCACCTGGTATTGGCATGGTGGCTCAACCCTACTGATCTCTGGCAGCACCAAATTGCCAAACTGTAGTGTTAATCCTACAGGTTTCTGGCTGACTGAGAATGACCTGAAATGTTCTGTGGGTCCATTAAGTACCACGTGGGAGGTCAAAGCAATAAATAGAAGTACATAAATGCTATATTGCTCAATACTTTCCCTCTTACAACAGGGCAAATTGGCTTGTAGGAAACCACTTTGTAGCATTCGGACCACTTTATACATACATGACTGAATTTAGGAATTCATATGTATCTAACACTTCTTTTTTTCTACTAATCTTCAGAATGTCACTACATATGTCTGTAGTGCATGTGATACATACACTAAGCTTTCGTAAAAATTTCTATCTTGATTTATGCTTTCTTCTTCAATGTGGAAAATGTCTAAAAGCCCAAATGACCTAAAGTGAACTAAGAACATTACCCTATATATACTCTTGATCATGTAATTTAATATTAAACTTTTAGAAGTGCACAAATATGCCATATGGGGTAAAACTGGAAAGTTAGTGTAACTGTGTTTCTTCTGGAAACTTAAGTGAAAATGATTTATTTGCTTTACCCAGTACTTGATATACAGATTTCAAAATATGTGAATTATCTTAACATTTATCTGACTATGATTCTCTTGCTTTTTCTTTTAAAGTCTTCTATGGTTACCTTTTTACCCACCTGGAAAACAAGGTAAGTTTTCATCCTGTAATACTAACTTTAACCACATCCAATTCCCTTATTTTCCAAACGAAGGCTACTCCTGTCAAACTAGGCTCAAGATAGAAGTAAGAGACCACTCTGTGATGCAAAAGCAAGGAATTTTACTGCTAGCTTGAACTAGGGTCTAAGTCCCCATTGACACAGTGGCCTCAGGACAAGTACCCCGATTCGAGCTTCAGAAGGCATTATGTAGCATATGGTTGCATAAACTACTCATTCTTTGCAGTTAAAGACAATTTCTGGCACTAGCATTGCTGATATGTCACATGATGATTGATTGAGCCCACCTGCTGGGCCCAAGGACTTCTCAAATTGCGGTCTTGGTTGGCTAGTCTCACATTGCTTCATTTCTGGGAAACAAAAAGTGTGTCAGTTCCAGGAATAAAACTGAGGCTTAGTTGATTTTCCTCAATTCTGCCTCCTGTCATGGCGTTGCCATTGTTTATTGTGTGGCTCATCTCTTAACTCCTAGCGTCTGTGAATTAGGACATGGGCATACTTGGTACCTCCATTAAGTCTACTGCACGGAATTCCAATATTCAAAAGGTTTTGCCTTTTAGGTAGACCTTTATTAATTAACACATGGAATACCAATATTCAAAAGGTTTTGCCATAGAGTAACATAGTACATTTATTTCAGCAATAAATCAGCAAAAGAGAGTTTTTTGCATAAAACATTTGCATATCAAAGAATTGATTCCAGAGACATCATTTTAATAAAAAAAGAAAACAATAAAGCACATTGAGAACAACTAAAGTTGAGGAGAAAGTTGTAAAAGTAGAGGAAACAATTTTGCTGAATGATGTGCAGACAAGGACCAGAGTGATGGTGCGGCTGGTAGGGCATTTGCCTTGCATGTGACAAACATGGGTCCATCTCTGCATCTCATACAGTTCCCCAAGCACCTTCAGGAGTAATTCCCGAGAGCAGAGTCAGGAGTAAATCCCAAGCATCAGCAAGTGTGACCTAATGCCTCCCTCCCAATAAAAGAACACAAAGTAAATTTTTAAATTATGTGAGTATCTTAATTTTGAAGTAAATTTCTAAATACTGAATGCATCCTTAAAACTTAAAGAATCAAAACTAAAACACCAAAATATGCTTTACAGTGACATAATTAATATCACTTCAAAGATGTGAAAAAGACTGTTATATGATATATATTTAAGTACATGTGAAAGTTAAAATTGAATATAAATGATAGAGTAGGTCAAAAATATCATGACCTGAAAAAAGTGAAACCACTGAAGAAGGTCAACACATGACTATATCAGGCAGAAATTCATATGGGGATTGTCATTAACAATTGAGACAGGAAAACAGTAAAAATCTGACCTAAACTCAGGAAAGAAATGTGAGTAATTTGTTGTTACATATTGAAATCCTTTAATACTTTTAAAGTCATAATGTAACTTTTCAGCCACCATATATTTGGCCATATTTTAATTTTCTTTTCCAGAAAGTATGATCAAAAAGTGTAAGTTAAAGTATGTTACTTGATAAATGGTTAAATGGATAAATGGTTGATTGACGAGTAGGCTAGTAATCACATTAGATTAACTTTGAGCATCTAGTCATGTCAGGAACAAGGGCATGATATAAAATAATCAAATTGAACATTTTAAAATATGTAACTTTCATATGCCAGTTTTACCTAAGTAACTGGAAAAGAGGTATTCAATTTTTCAAAAACTAATTATGTTAACTCACCAAGTTATCTAATGTAAAACAAGGGATTCGAATTATATAAGAGATAACATTAAATATAATGCAAACTAAATGAATAAGCAAAAGTATATACTATTTATAATACATAAGTAAATAAATTAACTGAATACTCTTACAATATTAAGCTTTAGATTAGTTAAATTCCAGAATGTAAAATAATGAGGCACTCTAATAGCTCATTATTTCTTCTTGTGTCAAATATTTAGACTTTCCATCAGATAGATAACACTGTACATATTAACTGCATAACTTAAGCTGGCAATTCACAGTTGTTTGAGCAAATTATGTGTCAGTATCTCTGTGGTGTAGAAAGACAGACTATGTACCAAACAATGTTTTTATAAATAATAAATGTATATTATGCCATCAAATTTTTTCTTAATTATAATATAAATGTGATAAAACTACAATTATCTTTTCAACTGTGAATAAATTATCTTTTATAAAACAAATTTAGCTAATTGTCTATTATATGTCAGAATTCAAATTGTACCTTTAGTTGTTAAATTTTATTTTGTTAGGAAAGCTATTCTTATTCCTTTATAGAATAGTACTTATAGTGTTAAGTTTATCCATTAAAATATATAAAATAACATAAGTGGCAATAAATACTTAAAAAATTCTTTTCAGGTATAATAAAATTTCTTACATAGGCTGTTTTATAGTATCTCATTTTACATCATTGGCTTCTCTTCACTAGTATCCACATCATTGATGTCAGTATCTGATTCCACATACACATCTGATTCCACATCTGATATTAATCCCTTCTAATACTGATTTTCACTAACTTCAGAAGGCTGACATAAAGTTTCTCAAGATTTAATTAGTCTTAAGTAACTTCACATTTATAAATATTGTGAGGACATTTCACTACCCTTTCTTACAAATTCTATTGTTAATTTATTTTATTATTTTTGTTTTAGAGACATACCTGGCAGTTGTCAGGACTCACTCCTGGTTGTCTTCATGGAATGTACATGGTGCCAAGGATCAAAACTGGGCTAAATGCATGAGAAACAACCATCAATCCCTTAATCCTTGTGCTATCTCTCAGTCCCCATTCTATATAATCTCAAAACACAGTGATCACTGTCACTATCATCCCATTGCTCATCAGTTTGCTCCAGTGGGCATCAGTAACGTCTCCATCGTGAGACTTGTTGTTACTGTTTTTGGCATATCAAATCTGCCATGAGTAGCTTGCCAGGCTCTGCCGTGCAGGTGAGATAGTCTCAGTAACCTGCCAGGCTCTCTGAGAGGATGGAGGAATTGAATCCCGGTGGGTTGCATGCAAGGCGAACACTGTGCTATTGCTCCAGCCCAAAAACACAGTGATAAAATACAATTTTTTCTAATTCATCAGCATAATCACATTTTCATCAATGTGTGGGTGATTTTAAAGAAGTTTGAAAGCAAATATTACTGATAGAAGAAAGTGAATGTCTGGGACTAGAGAGGCAGTATATCAGGAAGGGTTTGCCTTGCAAGTGGCTGATGTCAGTCAATCCCAAGCACCCTAGCTGACCTCCTGAGCACTGTTGGGTGTGTCATAAAAAATCACTGTATCCCTGTATCACTGTCATCCAGTTGATCATCTATTTTCTCAAGCAGGCACCAGTAATGACTCCATTTATCCTAGCCCTGAGATTTTTAGCAGCCTCTCTTTACTCGTTCTTCCCAGCAGTGCCACATTGGAGGCTCTTTCACTAACTTCAGAAGGCTGATGTAAACTTTCTCAATATTTGATTAGTCTAAAGTAACTTCACGTTTATAAATATTTTGAGGATGTTTCATTACTCTTCCCTACAAATTCTATTGTTAATATATTTTATTATTTTTGTTTTAGAGACATGCCTAGAGGGTCAGGGGAATGAGACCCACCATTGTTACTCTATTTGGCATATAGAATATGCCATGGAGAACTTGCCAGGCCCCGAAGCGTTGGCAGGATGCTCTCGGTACCTTGCCAGGTTCTCTGAGAGGGAGAATTAGGCAATAAGAGGACGCGCGGCCACAAATGTGACTGATGCTTCCAGGAGCATTGTTTTATAGTCTCTGGATCTTGGCCATTGATGGGATTACATGGCACCGGGGGCAATTTGAGGGTGTGACTGCCAAGCTACTGGAAAATGGGGGGTCTGGATGGAGGAGGTACAATCCTGATCCCAGCAGGCTTGGAGATCTCAGCCCGGGGTCCCGCACACCTCGGTTCATCTGCCTGTTCCTTCATGCGTGTGGAGAACGTGTGGAGAGGGACCTTGATCATGGCTGTGGCTGGATTCCGGAGATCGTCGGCTGCTTGGGCTCTGCTCGAACCAGGGAGGGAAACTCAACCCGCCCTTCTCCGAGAGGTCCTGGGGAAGACAGCCAGGCATGGGGGTAAGAAGAATGAAGAAAGTATATCTAATCAATGAAATACTAATTTATTAGTGTATCTAATATAAAGTTTTATCATTTTTCTCAATATATTTTTATATTACGATTAAAACCGCATAAGAAAATTTAACAGGAGAAAAACATACAGCCATATGTCTTGTACATGACATGGAGTTACTAATAAAATGAAGATTGAAAAAAATTCCACTACATATATTATTATTGATAAATTTAATAAAGAAGTACAAGCATACAAAATTAACTAAAGAAAGACAAAATACTTTTACAAAAGGATTAAATTAATTTGACAGAATAATAAGCAAACTTACTTAAAATGTATTAGCATTTTAAGTATATACACATAATTTTTTTAAAAGTCACAACATTATTTTAGTCAAATTAATTTTTAAATAAAGGCAAGGCTGCAGTTCTACCAGCCATTAGGTAGCTTTTCTTGGCACCTCCTCCACAGTCTCACAAGCAAGCCAGCTCGAAGCAAAGTCCTAATTCAGGGAAATAGAAATAAAATATATTTTTTCAAAAAAATAGAAAATAAAAAATTAGTAATCTTTTATCATTTTAAAAATATATATGTACTTACATATATTGTCTATGAGCTATACATGGTGGTGCACAGGACTTACCCCTAGCTCTATGCCAAGGTTATTACGTGTCAGGGGTGAGAAGACCATAAGGGTGTGAGGATAAAACCCAGCAGATCTGCTAGCATCTATGGAAAATGTCAGACCTGCTTTGCTGTCTCTCTGACCCCAGTAATTTTAGACCAAGTAAATTCATTGAATTTAACTTTATTTTAAATTACTCTTGCTGAGAGAAATCAATTTATTTTTAACGAATAAAATTAATATCATATCTATTGATGTCACATTAATAGCTTATTGTATAGCAATATGAATTACAATAAAAAACGTATTTTAGTGAAATTGAATGCATGTATCATAGCAATAATAAATTAAAGGGTTTTCTGAGACTGAAAGTTTCCAATCATTAATATGTGTCTATTAACGATGCAAATAACTTCTATATTTAATAGCAAAAGCTCAAATATCCTAAATTATTTCTATATAGAACATCACTGTCACTATATCACTGTCATCCTGTTGTTCATCGATATACTCGAGCAGGCTCTAGTAACGTCTCCATTTGTCTCTGTCATGTGCTAGTGTAGCCCAATGGCGTACTGGGGGCTCTTTCAGGATCAGGGGAATGAGGACCATGGTTGTTACTGTTTTTGGCATATTGAGTACGCTATGGGTATCTTGCCAAGCTCTGCCTATATAGAACATAGCACTGCTCTATATTACTATGCATAATTATTACAGTTAAGCATTCTGCTTCACTATCTTTACAATATTTAATGTCTAGTTATGTATTACTAAGTTTTTTTAATCTGTTCTTAATTTTTAAAAGATATTCTTATGAAGGCACTGTGTTTTACAAGCTTTTCATGAAAAAGTTGTTTCAATCATACAGTGTTTCAACACCACTGCCACCAGTCTCCTTTCCTCCTCAATGTACCCAGGTTCACGTACTGCTATTTAAAAAAAAATAACAATGTCATTATTGTCGATTTGAATAGCATTTAGAGCAAGATGTCCACCTACAACAAAATTAAATCTATGATGAACTTATTCTCAGATGGAGACAATCATGCTTTTTCTCAGCCTCTGGTTAGCATTATTTCACTCCTTTACCTCTTTTATAATAAGTGTTTTAACAGACAATATGTCCATAGAACACTCTCTTTCCTAATCACTAATATATCAAAATAAAAAAAAATCTATTCCCACTGCACCTAGTTTACACTCTATAAAGTTGTAAAAAAGAAATTACTTAAAATTCTCACTTGAAATCATGCAATTATTCTCAGTGCCATGATTACTGGTGATTATTTAATCACTCCTGCATTTTTATTTTTCTTGTATATAGATGACTATTGCTGCCTTTTATGCATCAATTCAAGGGGATAATTCTTAGTAAATTCCTAGCTCATAGGTAGTAATTGGAGCTAATGTAACATATCTATCCACAGCTATTGTCAGGGGAAATTATATTTTACTTACACTTTAGGAAAATATAAATACAAATAATTTATTAAAATCATAAAATAAACTTGCTATAATATGATTAGTATTTTTATATAAAACATACCAAAGCCAAACCATCCGTGGTTATTTGTTAAAATCCCAAACATATTTAATTTTGTACTTAATTAAGTTAGTTTTATCCTACATAAGTCCTATGTGAACTATGAAGAGATAAAGTTGCATATGCTTTTAATCAAACATTATATTTGGAAATATATAATATATTAAATAATTTGTAAAACAAACATGCCAAGTTTCGGACATACAGTTAACATTTCATCCTGTATAATGATACCTTTTAAAACTTTCAGAATTATACATAAGAAGACACCTACAAAGTTTTATACAGCCATCTACTCAAAATAATGTAAGTAAAAATAATATCTGTTCTCTTTACCTGAAATTCCTAAGTATATTATGCTATACTTGTGTTCATAAATATTTAGAGTTCAATAATTCTTAGATTAAATAGATTTAATTCAGATAAATCTGCCTTAGGTTCTAAATAAACCGTTTTCTGTCTATTGAAATTTATTAATTTATTTAACCATTCAACCCTTTACCTTCCTCATGTGCACCAGCTGAAAAACTAAATAACAGGGACCAGAGCCACAGTATAGTGTGCAGAGCATTTGTCTTTCAATCCAGAACAACCAAAGATTGATCCCTGGCAGCCATTGTGGTACCCTGCACACTGCCGCAAGTAATTCCTGAGTTCGAAACCAGGAGTAACCTCTAGCATCACTGGGCATGACGCAAAATAAATACAAACAAGAAAAAAGAGATTGGTTCACATTACATTATGTTCAGCTATACATGAAGCCACAGTTATTGCTATTTTAAATTTAAATTGCTATCACTTCTTGACCTTTTGGCTAAGATAAAGTGTAGTATCTATTCTTATCAGTTTAAGTTTAAATTGCTGATGCATATGATGCCTATATAGAAACAAAGGCATTTTTTACACTTTTAAAAAAAAGACCTATTGGAAAAGGTATTTTGAGGGAATTTAATACATATATAATTTATATATATATATGTAATATATAATTTCCACATGTATCTATAAAGTCAGAACTCTATTTTGTGCTATTGAACTATAATATAATATCCCATTCACAATAGGAAACTGAATTCATATTTTCTCTCTCTACTAAGTCAGTTTGAAATGATTCTTCCAGGAAAAGCTTTAGAAACTATGTGGAATATATATTTATATATATGTGTACATATATATATATATATATTGCACTGATTTTCCTCTCTTTAAAAATTGATGTGTTTGGAGGTATTGGTAACATAGCACTTGGATTAACTTAAATCTAGAGAATGTTGAAACTATGAACTACTGTAATCCAAAATCTAGTATAAAATAATTAGAGATTTTTCTTTATATCCCACTTCTTCACAGTGTTTTCTGGAGCTAAGTAGTTTATTTTAAGAATTTTAAGTTATTAGGTTTCATAGCAAGTTACTGAAAAGGTATTACATCTGACAAGTTTTGCTGATTATCTTTTATTAATTTTTACAATATTTTCCTAATTACTTATTTTTCATTATCATTTATTGTTCTCAGACATCGATATATTTAACAGCATATACATTTAACAAGCACAGATATTTAACACTGAACATACTTGTAATCAATTACATATATTATAATTTCAAATTTGTATCTCAAATTCTACCACGTAGATTAGTAACTCTTAAGACTATATTATGGTGTGTTTATATAAGGAGCACTGAACTGCAGCACTGTCTTCCCGTTGTTCATTGATTGGCTCAAGCAGGCACCACTATTATCTCCATTGTGAGACTTGTTACTGTGTTTGATCAAATATACCTAGGGTAGCTTCCCGGGCTCTACCATGCGGGCGGGATACTCTAGGTAACTTTCCAGGCTCTCTGAGAGGGGCAGAAGAATCAAACCCGGGTCAAACGCATGCAAGGCAAACACCCTACCCACTCTGCCATCTCTCTAACAAAAATATTTAAATAAAAATATTTCTATCCTCATTTTCCTTAAAGTCAGTTCATCTCTCTTCTTTCTCCTCTTTTTCTTTATTGTTTCTTAATTTTGTCTTAATCTCTCAAGCATATGAACATAAGTACACATGCACATCACACGTGTTTGTTGCATATATTTCAATGGTGTGTTCATAAAAAGCAAAGGAAAAAACACCATCTTGAATGAGTTAGTTTAAATGAACTCATAACATACCCAAATGCTTGTCTTTTACATTGTGGTTCTGATTATGTCTACGAGTTTAGTAATAAATAACCAGCAAAGCACTATTTTTTTTTTGCTGTTGTTTGCTAAAGCCATCAAAAATGTTTTCAATGTCAAATAAGCTATAAAACAAATTTGGGTTTAGATAAATAAACAAAATATTACAATCCATCATGAAGATACACAATTAATTGTGCTTCATAGAGAAAGAAGGTCAAAGAAATGTTGTTTGCTTTAGGCAACATTTTTAGAATTACTAAAATTTCCACAATGTCTAAATTAGGTAACGCTATTTCTTTATAATTGAATTAGCAATAGTGGTTACACTATAATTTCCTGTAATATAGCTGCCCCTTTATAACATGGTATCTGTTTGTGAAAAAAAAATGTACAAATTGAAAAAATAAAAAAAATGTATCTGTTTATGTAAAAAAATTTGAAATTAGCTGAATAAAAATATTTTACTTTGTTAAACATAATTTAACTCTTTCTATATTTAAAAATTTTCCTTAGAAAATGTAATTAAAAAGCAAATACAGTAGTCAATAAGTGATATACATTTTTATTTCCTGGAAATTTATATTGAAAAAGTGAAAGTGATTTTTTTCCAGCAGCGTTATGCTATTAAATGATTCTCCTTACCATACAAATATCTAAGTATATGTCACTGCTCAAACAACAAAAAATAAAAATTATTCTGCTTAAAATTATAATATAAAACTTAAAAGTTTATTTAAAATGAATTTATTAAAAGAAAACATTCTACATGCATATGTGAACATATATAATATTGATTATATTATTTGTGCATATTATGTGAGTGTAATATAATTCTGGTACTTATAATACATCATCTTATTTTTACTTATTTGCTTCTTTAAATAAATTGAAAAACCATCTTTATCCTTGGCTAGCCCAGCTAGTAAGAAGTATTTTGAAGGTATAAACAAAAACAGAAAAAAATAATGTTACATCTCAGAATTATTTAAATAGATATATTAATATAAGCTTTAGCATTGCCACTACATATTTATCCTCAATATCCATCAAGAAGCAGTAGAACTTTGTCATTTTTGTTTATGTTTTAATATTTTTATGTCAAATAAATTTCAATATTTTGTAGAAATATGACCAATGACTTACTTTTTAATGCTAAAAATTTTTGTAATTTGTATATGGCAGGAATTTGATCTCCTCAGGAAACATAATGGGGGCAGCAAGTAGAAAACACAGATTTCTCTAAAATATAAGCCATGAAATCTCAAAGCATGCCAATAAATGATAGGCAACAACATTGAAAATCTTTAAAAAGTTGTTTTATTTTTAGATTCATTCTATATCACTGTCATCCCATTGCTCATCGATTTGCTTGAGCAGGCACCAGCAACGTCTCCATTGTGAGACTTGTTGTTACTGTTTTTGGCATATTGAATACGCCATGGGTAGCTTGCCCACTCTGCGGTGCGGGCGAGATACTCTCGGTAGCTTGCTGGGCTCTAAATTAATGTAATTTCTAAATATAAACTGAGTAGTAGAGAAACATATGTAACACTGTTGTGTTCTTGCTATTATACTTCACTTCCTTTTTTAAAAATGTTATTTCTATTACAATTAAAATTACTTAAAATATAAGTTCTGGGACCAATGGCACTGAAGTATGTTTTCTTTTCTCTCTTTTTTTCTTTTGCTTTTTCATGAGTAGGCACACACCCCTTTTCTTCTTTATTATCTCTCTAGCTTTAATACCTTCTCAAAATTTTATGAAGGAAATAATGATAGCTTATTAAAAAGTAAAACCATACTACCTGACAACTCTTAGATATTAACATTTTAGTATTTTAGGAAGCAGAAATGAATAAGAATGTTAAAAAAAACTTTGAAAATCATTATGTGCTCAAGGAGATTGCTCAGCAATCAGCAGGGGGCCATACCTGGTTGAGCCAAAAATGATTTAATGTCCAGCACCACATCGGCTCAGAGAATTACATTTGGAGTCCCCTGAGCACTGTTGGAGGGCTGGATGTCTTTTCAGCACGACTGGGCTTGAGCATCAGTGCAGTGTGACTTCCTAGCATTCAGTTCACTACCATGACTACAAGAAAATCTCTGGAGTTTGTCCCTAGTTGCTCACAGTACACTTCAAAGGTCAAAAAGATATGAAGAAAAGCAGGTCTACCAATAATTCTGATGGACTACTTCACAGGATTTCTTCAAATCTCTTATAAACCAGTGGCATTACAATGTCATGGTTATAAAGAATATAACTTCTCTTACAAGTAGGCACTAAAAAAGAAGACTCAAACTTCCTTGTAATTTAATCTTTATTTTTGAAAATAATTTGAGTAAAATAATTTCTCTCAGGCTAACCTACCATTATATAAAACATTTCAAATAGTTTTCATCATTGCATGCTCTATGTGAACTAATATGAATTTTAGACATTTAAAAGTGCCTTTTCGGTAACTCAGATAGAGAAGGGACCACCAAGTAAAGGGTGCTAGTAGGGCCCGTTCTGGATGGGAGATGCAGACTGAAAGTAGATTATAGAACAAACATGATAAGCTTTGAACACCTCTACTGCAAACAACAACACCCAAAAGGAGAGGGAGAGAGCAAAAGCGAATGCCCTGCCACAGAGGCAGGGTGGGGTCGGGGGAGGACGGGATGGGGGTGGTGGGAGGGATGCTTAGACCATTGGTAGTAGAAAATGTGCACTGGTGGAGGGATGGGCACTCGACCACTGCATGACTGAAGTGCAAGCACAGAAGTTTGTAAGTCTGCAACTGTACCTCATGGTGATTCACTAATAAAATTTAAAAAATAAATATATTAATAAATAAGTGCCTTTTCATCCATTAGAAAATAGATGTATGTAAATAAAGTTAAATATGTAACTATTTTACTTTATTAGATGTATTTTATCAAAATCAAAAATCTTATTTAGATTATAGTGTTAAATATATTCTTTGTCTTTAGTAGCAGATCTTTGAAGCTTATCACACTTCATGTGTATACAATGGACTCAGGTTTCCAGACCAACCCTGGAGAGGCAAAAAAGGAAACAAAGCAAGTTTATTATGTTTGTGTGTAGTCTGTGTGTTCATTAGTAGTTGTGGAATAATTTTACTGGATCCACTTAATGTAAAATGGTAGGAAATATAGACAGAGACATACTACAGTAGATAAGACATTTGATTTGCATGCAATGATACCACAGTTTGAAATTTAGCATCATGTATGTTCCCCAGGCCACTACTAGAAGTGATCTCAATGCAAAAACCAGGGATAAACCCTCAACACTTTTGAGTGGGGCAAAATAAACAAAAGACAGAGAATACAAACATATATATTATGAAAATGAGATTTTTTTGTAACTATATGTAATTATCTAGCAGTGTCTTTATATTCCATGAAGGAAACAATGGTGTTTTCAACTCTAACCCTATTCTGCAGGGTTCCTACTAGCTTCTCTTAACCTACTGACTTGTCTGTAACCTCGTGATCCAACAATGAAATAGCCCTTTCCACTATCTCCCTTATACTTATTTTTTAATTCCACTTTGCATTTCAACAATTTAAGAATTGTTTAGTTATGTCCTTATGAGAAATAACTGTGCCAGCTAGACCTTAATGTTTATGTTAAATTATTTTGTCTTTAGTTTAGAATTTCCTGCCAAAACATGATTTTCCAAGGGCACTAAAGTCACCAACCCTCCAAAGAATATGATGTACATTGTAATACAGTTAAATGTATTTGTCATTCTACATTCCTTCCTGAGCTCTTCTGACCTTGATTTTTTAAATTTGCATACATTAAGGTTTAGTATTTGTGTTGTAAATTTTTATGGAGTTTGACAAATGCATAGCATAATTTGGCAACCACTGCCATACCACTCTGATATTTATACTCCTCAATAATTTTCTGGTGGGTTGTGGATAGAACTTATCTGTAAAATTCTTGCCTTGCATACCAAAGGCAGAGTTTGATTACAAACATGCCCCCTCCTAAAAATAATAAATAAATATATCTCTTCCACTTAGGCTGGAGCAATAGCAAAGCAGGTGAGGCGTTTGCCTTGCATGAGGCCAACCCGGTTCGATTTCTCCGCCCCTCTTGGAGAGCCCGGGAAAGCTTCCAAGAGTATCTCGCATGGAGATACTCATAGGGAGATGTTACTCTCATGGAGATGTTCCACATGTTACTGCTGCCCGCTCCAGCAAATCGATGAGCAACAGGTTGACAGTGACGGTGACAGTGATCTCTTCCACTTATTTCTCTGATCAGATAATACTCTTTATCCAAGCTGATCTGTTTTCCATTCCTGGACTTTTACATTGCTTGTATTAGTAGCATTTCAGTGCATAGACTTGTAGGATTGGTTCCTTTTTGTTTCACATGAGTCATTTTAAGTTACTTGCTGTTGTTGTATGGATTTATACCTCCTTGTTTTTCATCACTGAGTATTATTATATTTTATAATATAATAGGTATGCTACCTTTTATGTTATTTTTATTTTTGAATCCTTCCACCAATTGAAGGGGTTCTTATGTACTGCTAAGTTTTGTTGATAATGGATTCAGCTGTTGGAGATATTTATTGATACAAGCTACAAGTATTGTTTTACTAGTGATTTTCTTGAAAGCACTGTAGCACTTGCCTGATGAACTTACCTGTTCTATTCCTGTAGCCCTCACTTCATACTTTTAAACCAGCAGTATGGAAACAATAGCACTGTAGCACTGTCATCCCATTGTTTATCAATTTTCTCGAGCAGGTACTAGTACTGTCTCCATTGTGAGACTTGTTTTTACTGTTTTTGGCATACCGAATATGCCACAGGTAGCTTTCCAGGCTTTGCCTTGGAGGGGGGATACTCTCGGTAGCTTGCTGGGTTCTCCGAGAGGGATGGAGGAATCAGACCCAGGTTTGCCGCTATGTAAGGCAAACACCCTACCCTCTGTGCTATTGCTCTAGTCCTTTCTTGAAAGGAAAATAAATAATTCTAAAAGTTAACTTTTAAAAAAATATAGGTTAAAGTCATATATTTTTTTCCTAGCGGTGTGTGTGCGTGTGTGTGTGTGTGCATGTGTGTGTCTGTGTGTTAGCTGTAAGATTTGGGAACACAACCAACATTGGTAAGCTCTTTAGTTCCATTTAGGCTCCAGAAGCTCTGCGCCTTATAGTGCTATGGACAAAATTCATGCATGCTGGCACACACCCTAGCACGAGAGCTGTATCTTTGGCCTGTGCTATTTGTTTATTCTACTCTGATAGCTAGTGACATTTTTAAATTAGGTCCCTGCCATTTTCTTCTCTCTTTATCATTGATTGACATTTCCAGTTACTCCACATCTTTACATCACTTATAATCATAGACTTTTGTTTAGGCATTGGATGTGGACTACATACACCTGTAGTTATATTTTATTTTTATATAACTGGGTACTGAACCACTTTCAGGCATGAGACATTTGCTCCCCTTTCTGCCACATCCCCAGTCCTATTTTATTATTAATTGAATGTATATTTCCTTGACTGGTCATGGGATTGAGCATCTTTTTTCTATCCATTGAATTTAACTATACTCTCTGCTAGAAAGTGTCCAAGAATATTTTAGATTAAAAATGATCATTAAAATGATGGGTTATCCTTTTCTTTTTCTTTGTTCAATTTCTTTTTATGTGACATATGCATAGATATAATATAGTCATAAATTGTGAGATAGTTCCACAATAGAATGACTTCTCTTTTTTTTTTTTTTTGCTTTTTGGGTCACACCTGGCTCTGCACAGGGGTTACTCCTGGCTCTGCACTCAGGAATTCCTCCTAGCAGTGCTCAGGGGACCATATGGGATGCTGGGGATCGAACCCGGGTCGGCCGTGTGCAAGGCAAACGCCCCACACACTGTGCTATATCGCTCTAGCCTCAGGATGATTTTTTAATCTCTTATTTTTCTTTTTTCCAAGTGTGTAAGGTTTGCTCGACCTCAAAATCGAAGTTCCCCGAATCAAATACCACTGTGCAATGCTCTGTGGAAGACATGTCATATGGTCCACCTGGTGCTAGCTAGCCCCAAGGCTGCATTCCATGCTTCTTTACATCCACCCCCTATAATGAACAGATGACCAAACTAAGTGCATGTGTCCCACAGGTCTCTGTTCGCTTTTACCGCCCAGGAAAACTTAAAATCCCACTAGGCCTCTCCCAGGGTGTGGCTCGACCCCCAGCCTTACTGTAGAGTCAGGCCAAGAGCACACCCCTAAAAATGTCTATTTCTTCACTGTAATTGTCTCTGTTCCTCTGTGTCTGCCAGGGAGGGCCCTGAGACCCTATCAATGTTAACCCTTGCTACTAATGAAGTCCAGATGATTAATCACTTTACCATTTGTATATCAATGATCCATTTTCACCAAGCTCTTACTTCCCCAAAGTTATAAATTAAATATGATAGTAATTTTTGGGGAATTTGTTTATATTTAACATTTACATCTGCAATACATCCTAAATTCACTCCTTATAGGTTGTAAAGTCAAATGTCTCTCTTTTTGTCATAGAGGTATATGATTTGTAATCAATATTTATTTAAATGAATGTCCATTTCGAGTGATTTTCAGTATTCTATTTGTTAATGTAAAGTATTCATTAAACCAGTTTGAGCCCATTAAGGATTCTCACTGTGCTTACTAGGAAAACAAAATGCATTAAAGTTTCTTGCTTTCAACACATTCTGTAACTTACTCTATTTTCACTATACCAAAAGATGTGTTCAAAGGTATTAATTCTCAGTCACCATTCTTATTGGACTTCTGCTGAGATTAAACATGTTGGGGCAACAGAAGAACAGGACAAGGTTGAGGGAAGGATGAAGAATGAGGCAGTGAGAAGACACTTGTATAATAATAAGTTAATGTAATGCTTGAGGTGCAGCCTGTATTTTGAATATTTAGAGTAAAGCTATTGTTCTTTACATGGAACTGAATAGATTTCTGCTGAAATTCACCTAACTAAAAAGCAAATTAATGTAAGGAAATCTGATAGGTCAGCAAAAAAGGAAGAAAATAATGTCATTGATACAATGAATGGTGGATCTCCTTGAAACAGCTGCTCCAAGTAATTATTCTTGTTGACATCATTATAATTATCCAATGGATTTTCTAATACTGTGGTCATTTAACATCTTGTCTTGGTTCTTAATACTTATATTTACATTCTAATTTAGCTCAGAAATCTTTTATCCTTTAATTCTTCATTACTTGTAAAATATATTATTGACACACACACACATGCACACACTTCTCTTTAGGAAAAATTTTGTGAAAATATTTTTGTGGATACATTAAGAAAGCAGAACTACCAATTATTATATTGGGGGGGGGTTGGGTCACACCCAGTGATGCACAGGGATTACTCCTGGATCATGTACTCAGAAATTACTCCTGGCAGTGCTTGGGGAACCACATAGGATGCTGGGAATCAAACCAGGGTCAGCTGCATGCAAGGCAAATGCCCTATCTCTGTGCTATCACCACAGACCCAAGACTACCAATTCTTGTAAGAATAGACAGTTCATTCTAAAGCATCCTTATTTGTTTAATCTTCAAAGACCACATGTTCATTACATTTACATTCAATTAAATGATTTCTAGAGTTTATATAAAGCTTATATCTATTACTTTCAGAGTTGTTTGAAATATTACTTGTAATTTGTTACTTGCCATCCCATTGCATATCGATTTTCTTGATCGGGCACCAGTAATGCCTACATTCATCCCTATCAAGTGTTAGTGTAGCACAATGGCGTTGGCTCTCTCCATTCATATGAAGAGCCTCAAACCATTCATTCAGGTTCTTGATGAAGAAGTTTGACCATCTCGTAGGTGGACAGCCACGTGTTCTTTTGACGTCCTGTGTAATTCAGTCAGTAACAGCTCTAGTCCAGCAGTATCTCCAAATCACATTATGTGTCTGGTACAACTAAATTTTGATACCTTTGCAAATGAGACAGTGTCTGTGATTCTCAACTGATGACAGAGGTTGGAACTCCAGATTCCTTTTCTCACTTGAATGAAACATGATATTCCAAGCACAGCTCTTTCGATTTCATTTTGGGAGACCCAAAAAACATTCTTATCCTGTTTTTGTAGAGGGCCCAGGTCTCTGAGGGGTATGTTAGTGCAGGAAGAACGGTGGAGTAAAAAAGCTGTGCCCGGAGCAGGAGGTTCTTTGTCCTCTTAACAATTTCTTCAATGCTCTTGAATGCGTTACATGTTGCTCTCTTCCTCCTGCGCAGATCAGGTGCCAGGTTGTTCATCATGTTGAGTTCTCGATGTAGTACACATAACTGCTGCTTTTGGAGATGCTTTTCCATTGGGACAGAACCTTGCATTCAGACAGTTGGGGCATGAGGAGCTGAGCCACTCTATTGATGGCAGCAGATTCTTCAGGTGTTCGTGTCTGAAATTGTCTGGACCAGTGCTGTACGCTTCTTTACCAACAAAATGGCATGTCACATATTGGAACAAAGAACCGGGGAAAGACGTATTATCCATCCTGTGGAATGTGGTATGTGGGCAGGAGAACATGACTCTTAAAGAGATCCGAATAGAAGTCATGGGTAACTTTTTCCATTGCCCTTCTGGAAGATGTGATAGATCCATCAGGACAACAGAGGGCAGTCATCTTGGTCTGATAGTTGGCGAAGAGAGGCGGCTGTTGTGAATACTTTTCCCAGCTTCTGCCGAGTCAGCCAATACTGCTGCTCTTCTCTTTGAGGTCTTCTTTTATCGATTCTCTGCACAGCTTTGCGAGCTCAGAACTTAGTTTGTGATTGCCTGAGGCTCGTGCCAAACCACGTTGGCGATTGAGCTCAAAAATTTCCAAAGACAGGAGTCTCTTTGTGGCTTTCTCAATCTAGGTGTTCCTTGCACAATCATGAAGGTGCTAAACCAGTCGATAGTATTCCACATCAGTGTTGTCAACAAGGCATCTTCCCATATTGCCGCAATAGTGCCAAAGAGCTCCCAGTTGGTGGTAGTTCTGGGAGTTCTCTTCTTAATCTTTGCAACCCTTTCTCCCCACTCCGTGAAGTAGAATTTCACACGAAGGAGATAGTGGTCTGATCCTGATTGGAATTTTGGGACAACAGTGACATTGGTCAGACAAAACCATCGATTAAATATTGAATATGATGTGGTGAATTTTGTTGGGGAACTGTGCACCAGGAGACTACCATGTCTAATATTTAGATTCGGCCTTCTGGAACTGTGAGTTACTCTGGATGGTCTTGGTCAACATGATGAACTCAGTATCCCCCTCTCACCATTCTAGGCCGTGTCCCCCGATGTAGAGCTCTTACGGTTAACTTCTCAGTCCTAACTTTGCATTGAAATCACTGACAATGACCTTATACAAGGTGTGCATGGTCTTCTTTATGGAAATTCTCCAGCTCCATGTAGAACTTCCCAATTTCTTCTTTGTCGTACTTGGATGTTGGTGCATAGACAACGACCATAGAAACTGCCGGCAATGAGCCACATCTATTCAAGTATAAGTGTTCAATTTGAGTTGTTAGTCATTTGATCAAATCAATGTTCAGGGCCAAGTTCATGTTGACAAGGACACCGACACCACCAACACCTCGACTGTCGAAGGTTCCGAACAGTTCTTCTCCAGTGTTGAAAATGGCGTGATGTGATTGATGCCTTCTTGTCTCAGTTAATCTAATGACGTCTTATTTGATCTTTTACGCTTTTACCATCAGGTCCTCAGTGGATGCTTCTGATGCCACGAAATATGGGTTAAAAGTGCAGACAGTCATCTGAGTCCTCAGTTTGGCAGCTTAGTTCTGCCCTGAGATTTTAGCAGTCTCTCCTTGCTAGTCCTTCTCAATGCTTCTGTATTGAGGGCACTTCCAGGATCAGGGCAATGAGACCCATTTTTGTTACTGTATTTGGTATATCGAATATGCCATGGGTAGATTGCCAGGCTCTGCCATGTGGGTGGCATGTTGTAACAATCTGTACGCTGACAAACACACCACATACTTTGTGCATAGATGTGCTGTTCACGTCCAGAACATACTTGCCAGATTGACACAGTCAATCTGGGGTCCAGCCCTGCACCTGCCTGCATCACTGGGCATCACCTGTTGATTTCCTCTCTGCCAGTTGGCACTGTTGCCACCTCCTTGCCACGATGAGGCAGTGAACCATCGAGGGGCATCTGAAAAATTGCAAGTGGAAAATAAAAGAAAATGAAAACTAGAAGAAAATTAAGGCAATAAAAGAAAGGCAATAGAAATGAAAGATCACAATGAATTATCCTTTTATTCATTTATTTTCACAAGATATTCCACAGGGCACAGAGATGCAGTGCTAATATTCATTGATGACATTATATAATATTGCTCACCTAAAAAAGAATAGAAACAAAGTTTACATATAATCCTTCTCAGAGAGATTCATTTTCTTAAGCTCAATAGTATCACAGGTTTCATACTATTCATATTTTAGAAATAATCAAAACACATGTCCTCATATTATAAGTGCAGCTATAGTTTACATAAAAGTTTAAATAATAAACTATTAAAATTATATATTTACCTTTTTGCTATTTTCATTAATGTCTAGCCAACAAGATTATAAAGAATGTATTAAATATAAAATACAGATCGGTATTATTTTTAAATAAAATTTTATACATTTTATATATGAAAGATATATATCAGTTTTAAAAACCTTATCTGTTGAACTAAACTTTGATAACAATACTGATGATTCTGGAGCAGTAATGGTAGGTCTTTGTTAATGTTAATGATAGCCAGGTCCTGCAATACTTTCAAGAAGGAAAAATGTTGAGTAATAAAGATGCTTGGATCAGACTAAACTGAGTCTTCCTCTCAATACTATAAAAAATGTGTAAGGAAGAAATGAAAAGAGCCTGGCAAATGAAAGTAAAGGTATGTTTTGAATAAAAATAAATGAGGCCAATACAGTTTTTAACAATTTATAAAATTTGCATAAAATTATTAAACTCCATCGACTGGGCACTACAATTCTAAAAATGCAAATATTTTTGAGCTAAAACTACATTTATATCAGATGTGTATTTACATATTAGAGCTGCAAGAATATAATTACTAAAAGGAAGTTCAGAGAGACATTATTACATTCCCAGAGAAGATTGCACAGGTAATTACTTAGTACAATACAATAAAAACAAGTGCCCATAACCTTGGGAAACATAAACTTCCTCTCTCAGTATAACTGCTTTTAAGATAACATATTCTTGAAAAGACCTGATATATGAGTTAGAATTAAATCCCATACAAATCAAAAAGAATAATATATATTTTGTCTTATTTTCTTGATATTTAAATATATTTATCTGGTAATTATTTTAAATGTAATAAGAGATGGTTAACAACAAAACAAAGCAAATTTGTGTAGCAGACATCCTTAGAACATAGAACTTATAAAAATAGAGGGGAAACGTTTCAATCAGATTTCTAAATATTGATTTTATTTATTGTTCTTTAAAAATGCTTAATGTTGAATGAATAGTTCACTAAGATCTTGTTGTTAGAATATTTAATATAACCCTGATGAAAATGATTAACTGGAATAGGAGAGACACTGATTTTCTTCTTTGGGAATTTGAGTTAGACTGATAATTTTTTTCAGTTCTGACCAAGTAATCTTGTATGCCCTGAAGTTAACACAAATATACTTTATTTGCATTGAGGAATATATTATTTATAAAATGGAAAATTTAACATATAGTAAACAAACTATGTCACTAGAATAGAGTTAATAAAATTGTTAATAAAATTCTCTCCAGTTAGACATTCTATATTCTAACTTCCTTTAAACTTAATTTCGATGTTCCAGTGAATAAAGAAAATGTTCAATTATAGTCACGAATCATGAATCACGAAATTCCGTTAATCACCGATTTCTCGGGCGGGCTCAGTAATATCTCATTTTGTCCTTTCCCTGAGATCTTAGAAGTCTATCTCGACTCTGCCCTCCTAATGATGTTGCACTGGGGGCTCTTCAGGGTCAGGGGAATGTGATCCAGCTTGTTACTTGATTTTGCATATGAATGCACCATGGGAAGCTTGCAAGGCTGTCCCATGTGGGCAGGAAACTCTCAGAAGCTTGCCAGTTTCTCCCAGAGGGAGAAGTAGGCTAAAGATATTGCACGGCCGCAAAGCTGGAGCCCATCCCCTCTAAGGGGCCCCAGGGAAGACATCCAGGCTTGCAGGCAAGAGACTCTGCGTCACTCTCTTCTGAGAGCTTGCTTTTAAGTCTCTCTCTGGATGTTGGCCGTTGATGGGATTACACACACCTGGGTTCCTCTGCCCGTACCTACATGCATGAGGCCTGTCCGAACGTGTGGAGAGGGGCCTCCAGCATTGCTGTAGCTAGGTTCCAGTGGTCTTCGGCCGCCAGGAGCTCTGTTCGGGGTGGGGAGGGAAGCTGAAGCCCATCCACTCCGAGGGACCCCGGGGATGACAGCCAGACGTGCAGGCAAGAGACTCTCTGCATCACTCTCTTCTGCATCACTCTCTTCTTCAATTAAAGTAAAAACACAAAATAAAATATTTAAATTAAGATAATTTATATGTTGAATGATAAAAACAATAATACTTAGTGATATTTATATAATATACAATTAATTTCATTTATGTTATTAATACTAAATGATATAAACATAATAGTACTTAACAATATTTATATTTGTGTAATTTCTATGTTAACATACTTGCATGATTAAAGAGTGAAACAACCAAATCTCTATTGTACTTTTATTAAAATAAACAGATGTTTATGAATTCTTTTCCTATACATTGAAAAGATGGTGCTGCATACTTCCTACCTTTTTTACTGGAGGTTGTAAATCCATTGAAAATATTATTTCACTGACCCCATTTCCCTGGACTGCTTTCTCTACAAATAGCAAAGATCTAGTTATTATTAGCAGTGCTCAGTAGACATTCGGGTTAAAGGATTATTGAATATGGCGTATGTTTTGTTAGGAAAGGCAATACTAAGAAAATGCAACTGAAGGGCTTTTTAAAAAATATATATACATATATATATGCTTTTCCTTAAATTTAAATTGCAAGTAATTTTTCTCCTATATTTTAATTAGATAATCCAAGGTAAATTTTATGTGTAGAGTACTTCATATGGTAAAGGAACAGTGTAATTTGGCAGCTATTCATTTTTAAAATAGCCTTCAAAGATATTTTTGTTGGTCTCTTGAAGTCTTACCAGCTGGTTTGCAATTAAAGAAACGCTATAGAATGTATCACTCAGGGACAGCTGAATTACTGGAAACTTTAGTAGAGTAGGATCAAAGGCTGACAAGGGGCTCTACTTAAAGATAAAGAAAGTACAATAGAGTTGTGCAAAGTTTTATTTGAGATCATTTCCTTATCTATCAAAGACTGAATAAAACTTTTGAAACATCAGCAGTCCAGAGCAATCCACTTTTCTCTAACCTGAGCTCCTATAAGCCAACTGCTGTACTTCAATACTTTGATTTGTTGGGGAGAAAAAAAAAGAAAGGTTGGCTCATCATATCAGACCAAGCAAGCCCTCTCATATTGTCCTATAAAAAGAGGTATTACTCATTCAAATGTGATTTTAATAAGAGAATGCCTGCTAACATATGCTGTATTCTACTGGTAATATATGCATAATTTATACTGAAAATAGGATTAACACATTCAATTATATCATTTAAAAATAGAAAGTATTTTGTAAATAGAAACTGACTAAAATAATGCATGGTATTTAACCTTTCAGCTACTCAGTCATAACATACAATTTAATAACATTTTTCACAGATGATTAGAAACCATTTGGTGACCTTTCAGGTATAATTTTATTACTGCTTTATTTTTCATGAAAGGTGGCGACTCCTTACAATATAGGATGTGGAGAGGGGAATAAGGAGGTGGACTAGAGATAATATACAAATATTGGTGAAGGGCATTTAACGTTCTTTCACGGTGAGAGGCAGTAATTGTATATATCAAGACCACATGAATTAATACAGCATTGAAAACATGCTACCTTAACTATAGCAATAAAAATAAATAAAATAAAATGAAACCATATAGCTATTACTTATAATAGTTTGCTTACTTTCATTTTAATTATCAAGACATCAATCATTACATTCTCTAAAGTACTTTAGTTATATTCATTTAAGCACCTCTTATTGGAAAACACAATTTAAAAAAGTTTCTTCTAACTCTAACTCCTTATGGATTTAATCCTTTGCTTTTTTAATCCTTTGCTAATTGTATTTAGCAAACTAATTACAATTTAGACAAAAATCCTGTATCTTTTGCCATTTCATATTTGATACACACTATTTTTTAAAGTCCTGAATTATTGATAATTTTATTACTGAATATATTAATATACGTGTAGTTTTCTTATTGGATTTCAGCATTATTTTTATTGTCTAGTATTCTGAGATTTCTCTTTTGCGTTGGTTTCCTTGACATTTTTCTTCTCTATTTCTTTCGTCCTGCATTCATCTTTGTGTTGTAGAAGAAACACAAGAGACTTAGTAGTTACACAATAAATATGTTCTAGATTAGTGAGTTATCAGCTTTAACAACTCGCCAGTTTATAATCAAGCACTGTGGCACTGTGCATAAATAACAGGGAGAAACAGGAGGTCTTGAGGTTGATTTTATAAGGGCACACTAGTCCTGTCCATGAGGGTTTCGTGAGAATTACTTGTAAGTTCATCTGGAACTAAGTTTTTATATTTTGGATATTAAATCATTGTGCTAATCAGGCCTTTACTGGTAAGAGGACTGGGTAGGTCTTCAATATCCTCCTAATTCTCTCTTAGGAACTGTATGATTCTAAAATGTCGTCAGTTTCTTTTACATTCTCCCTCATTGTGACATAAAATTGTTCAAAATAGTCTCCACTGACTCTTTCTATTTCTGTGATGTCAGCTGTAACTTCCTTTCATTTGTGATCTTACTTATTAGGTATTTCTTTCTTCTTGCTTCACTAACCAAGCTAAAAGTTTGTCAATTTTATTTGTTCTTTTAAAAAAATAATCTTCTTTTTGATTCCATTGATCTTTTGTATTGACTTTTCCATTTCTATTTCACTTACTTCTACCTGGCCTTTCGTTTTTTTCCCTGGCTTTGGTTTTATTTGTACTTCTTTTTTAGTTTCTATGATATGAGATTTTATTGTTTGTGTTTTTCTTATTTCCTGATGTAAGCTTGTAATGTTATGAAGTTTCCTTTTAGTCCTTCTGTGTCTCATGCTCTGATAGCTCTTGTCTTTATTCTTATTTGTTTCAAGGACAATTTCCTTCCTCTTTGATTTATTCATATGTATATGTATATATACAGATATAGATACATTAAGCACAAACATTCTATAGATATAGTCTGGTCATATAATTTTAAATATGTATTTCTTGACCTCCTGTTTATATTAATTTGTAATTCTTCTAAATGTGTTCATATTACGAGATGATTTTATTCTACAAATATGTAGTTTATATGTACTCAAATATACATATAAATTTAATTATTTAATGCATCATGTAAGAATACATTGAATAATTAAATTTATAAGTCATATTAATTTATAAATATTTAGTATATGAAATCTATAATGTATATATTGCGAGCACGAGCTGATAACAGTATAAATTTCACCGAAAAGAATTTTAACAAATGATACTAAAGTACCTGTTGTTTCATTGTTAATGTAAACTAGAATTCATGAGTTAGAAATATTTTCTACAAAGAAAATGATTTCTGTCATATAAATTCACACTTGTAGTAAGTTATAACTTATAACTGATATTAACTTAAGCTGGTTTTGAAATAATAATTATAATCCATACTCAAAATATGCCTTTGAAATGAATTTAAATATTGTTTGTTATAAGTAAGGTAAAAATGAAAAGCTACTGAACAAATCATTTTTGTGTATGGTTAGATTTAAACCTTTGTTGAATATGAACAAATGATAATTAACCAGTATTAATATTTCTTTGAGGAATATATAAATTTTTTAAATAGTTAAAATGTAACGGAATAACTATATATTAAACTTACAATTTTGTGACAATTGAAAATAATTTACACACATGTATAGTGATCTACATATTCTCTCTTCTTGATATTTGAAAAAAACTGCATTTTATATATACATAATTGTAATTTGAATTTAACAAATTTTATGAATCTTAAAATAACTACTCCAAAAGAGACTTAGAAATGAATTATAAATTTATATACAATATTCTGATGATAGGAGAGAGGAAAAAATTATAATATAAATCAAAGTTTCAAAATATTTAAAAGAAGCATTTAGGATATGCTTAAAGATCTAACATGGATATCATCAGAAGAAAATGAAGAATTTTCAGGTAGAATATAGTGAAGATATTACCTGAAAATATTTTAGTTGTATGGAAAAGTTATAATGGAAGATAAAAAAACACATTACACTCCCTGATAAATATTAAAAGTAGCAGAAAAGAAAATGAGGGTGAAAAAAATTGTGAATTATGAATGATGATGGAATAATATAATCATAATTGAAGTTCAAAATGATCTAAACTCCATATCTACTGAATTTACTTTTTAAAATGGAAACACAAATACAAACTTTATAACTTAGATTAGCAGAGGATATTATTTATAATCAGGCAATAAAATTGCAAAATTGATTTTTTTAATAAAATAACAGAATTAATTTTGAGGGAAGGAAATTTGTTAAGCAAAAGATTAAAAAAGTTGATATAAGTACCAAACTTTGAAAATATTAATTATCCTCTTTACTTCATCTGAATATTCAGAAAAATGTTCACCATTAAATCTATCATTCTAGTAGCATATCCATGTGATATATTTCTTTGCTTATTCTATTTGGCTTTACAGTGTAGCTGCAAAATAATATTAACAATACCTTCAAAGATCATTAAAGGAGAACATATAAATTCAAAGATTCCAGCTTATCATAGTCAATATTTTGATGCCTTTGGTAGGCAATACAAGTTATCAATTTTATTATAAAATAGAATCTTAGTAAAGTTTCATTGTTAGCTGGATTTGAAATGTCCTTTATTCCACATCATTTAGCATTCAATCCCAATTCATAATGTACTTTTACTGCCTCTTTCCATAAATTATTGCTGCCTTGCCTTTAAAACATGAGAATTGGCAGTTAATGACTCTTCTCAATGTAAGTGATATTTAAATCAAGAGAAAACATATTAGGAGGAAATGTTTAGTCCTTTTAGATATCAAATTTTTCTAACCTTCCAAATAATACTAGCTGAGGGATTTAAATTTTCTAATAGAATATGTTTATTATTGGCAAACTGCCTAAAGTATCCAGATAATGCAACAAAAATGCTGCTTGTGGTTGTATGGTCAGAAAAAGATCTGTTTTAAAATATTTCTATTTCTAGTATGAATTTATAGCTTGTCTTGTATGATTTGTACATAAAACTGAAATGTCATTAAATTGATGATTTTCAATATACAAAAGTAGTCTCAAAGTTAGTTTACTATACAGAAAAGTTTAATTATAGGTTCTATTATGACAAAACTTAATAACAATCTGCAAATTGGTCTAAATGGCACATCTTTGCAGTTCAAACCTAAAATAAAAGGAAAGGAAGAAGCAAATTGAGACAAGTACATTTGAAAGAAGAATTTGTCTCTTAAGAGTGTGCTAGTAAATGTTATGCTTCCCCATTGATATTGAGGAAAGCAGAAACTACAAATACTGTGCATAAATATTTTTCAATTGTATCACAGGTGAGATCAAGGACTATTAATATTATGAATAAATTTTGGGTCATTATTCCCCATAAGAAACATTGGGGGTTTTAAATTATTATAGTTGAGTGCTCCATGGTATTCTAACTTCTTTTTTCTCTTTCCTTTATATATATATATATCCTTTATATATATATATATATATACACACATATATGTATATATAACCCAAGGGCTCACATAGTTTTCTTAGCTATGAGTTTAAATGTCTGGTCTATTTTTCTTCTAAATGTTTTGCTTTTCTATGTTAACCTTTTTATCCGTCTATATTTAGCTTGGTCTGTAAATAGTAAAAGTGCTGACTGAACTATCTCAAAGGAGAACAAAGAAAATAAAAGTGGACCTGCAAATCAAGGAAATAAAAGAAAAAAGTTAACTGTTTAAAGTTATTCTTAAATGGGTATTTAGTAGGAGCCAGGGGGCTACCACAAAGGACTGGAGCATGTGATTTGCAAACGGGAATCTAAATTCATACCCTAGCATGGTGCTTTGGTGCACCAGACACAGTGACACATGAACACAGAGCACATAGCTGGGAGAAGTGCCTGAGCTCTACTGGGTGTGGCCCCAAAACAAAACAAGCAAAAAAACAGTATTTAGTAGTAGAACAGCAGAAATGTATTAATAGGCGGACGACTGAAATGACCCAAAGGAGAAGACCATGTACAGAAGCTAGCATTTGCTATAGCGTTAGAGGACTGGTAACTTACATGATTTCCCTAGACTTTCTAGGGAAAAAAAAAAATCCTTGCCAAGAGAGCTAAAGATTAAACAACTAGGTACTCTATAATACCGATAAACATAAATCTCAACAGAATACCCCTGTTACCACAAAAACACATTTTCAACAGATAATTGCCTTGGGGCACATTTAAGCATTATCAGAAAATTTTGCTAAATTTTAGAAGCAGGGTTTTGTATTATGAGCTTATTTTATTTTTAATGTATATAATGGATATGTAATGGATAATATATAATGTTTAGCATAGAGTGACATTTTGGAAAACTTTAATATGATATCTGAGCTTCCAGTTTATGGCCAGGTACATAACAAACTTAGAAATAATTGCTTCCTTCTTCACAATAACAAAAAAAAGGAGAACTTGAAAATCAACTCTTAGATACATCAGAAAACTGAAGACAGTGTGAGCTGCAGCCCTGAACATGAGATCAATAGGTGACTACGGTGAATCACTGCTCAGAAACTATCATTGGACGAGGAGGAAACCGAAAGAAACACTTGAAAGGCAAATGTTAGCGTGTTTTAAATACTACTTCCTGTGGTAATGATATTGCTAGAGATAATTTTCTGGTGCACTACCTTAATGAGATCTCTGTACTTTTATGAGTTTTAATACCAGAGCCTCACTAAATTGTTAGAGTAAAGGTTTTGGAGTAAAATTGGTTTGGATGTTTTACTTTCAGCAGGCAGAATTGAAAAACAAGCATTTTGAAATAAAACCAGATTGCAATGATTGCCTTAAAAAAAAAAATCAAGGGAATTTGTTAGAATTTAATTAGCTGGCATTTTACCAGACCTTAATCAACCTGGCAACAGGAATTATCTTTCAGCGCATATGAATGTGTGTAAATAATAGTTTTCATTTTTTGTTTGTTTTTTATTTGGGGCCACACACAGCAAGGGCCAAGGGATTCTCCTGGCTCTGCACCAGGGAAACACTCTTGACAGTACTTGGGGATCATGTGGGATGCTGGGGACCAAATCCAGGTCTAACACATGCAAGGTAAACACCCTACCTGCTATAGTATTACTCTGGCCCCAACAATAATCTGCTAAATTAACAAAATTTGTTAAGTAACAAAGTTTAACAAATTCCTTCTAAATTTTATCCATACTAAGACATGAATGGATAAGTCATAGGATACTTAGGATACATAGGATATGGAAAATAGGGCTGGAAAGATAGTATAATTGAAACTTACCATGCATGCAAACCCCAAGCAGCACGTGTGCTTCCCTGAGCACCAAGAGTATTCCCTGAGTAATCTGCAGTGAGCCCTGAAATCTGCTGCAGTTTTTTTCCCCCAGAAACAAAGCACTGCAGCACTGTTGTCCCGTTGTTCACTGATTTGCTCGAGTGGGCACCAGTAATGTCTGCATTGTGAGACTTGTTGTTACTGTTTTTAGCATACCGAATACCCCATGGGTAGCTTGCCAGGCTCTGCTGTGCAGGCAGGATACTCAACATCGCTTGCTAGGCTCTCCGAGAGGGATGGAGAAATTGAACCGGGGTCGGCCTCATGCAAGGCAAATGCCCTACCTGCTGTGCTATCCATCCCCAGAAACAAAAGAAAGTATAAATAAAAATAAATCAAACCACAAAGACACATGAAGAAAATTTAAATACATACTTCCAAGTAAAAGGTTATTCTGAGAGATGACATAAATATGTTTTAATAAACAGAATGTTTATCGTGGAAAAGTTAAACAGGCAGGGAGTAAACGCTTTAATACAACTAAATACAACCAAAATAGAAAATAGAGCCTGCACTCAACTCCATTTAAAAGGTCAGGTACTTTCAAACATTGGGATGATGTCATAGAAAAGTTTAAAATAAAGTTTAAAAAAAAGACTTTAAAAGGGCTAGGTTGATATAGGACATGAAACCAACAAATTTTGTCTTCCTAACAAAATATGACTCCTTAAAAAATATTTTTGTCCATGCATCCTTCTCATATTGCTGACTGGACTCAAGTTTTCATTGGTAATTCTAGTGAGGCAAAGGAAGTGTCCTTTTAAAATTGAAGCAAACTGGGGTTTGTCTTATATGCTGTCAAAAGAAACAATGTGAAAAAAAATGGGGGAGGGCTTGCTTTACACAACTATCCTAGATTCAAATCCCAACATTGCATATGGTTCTCTGAGAATCACCAGGAGTGATCCCTAAATTTAGAGCTAGGAGTAAGTGATGAGCACTGTTGAATGTGCCTCCCCAAATATTTGCGTACATTTATATACAAATATACAAATATACAAGCTGGGTCTCATTCCCCTGACCCTGAAAGAGCCTCCAATGCAGCATTGTTGGGAAGGATGTGTAGAGAGAGGCTTCTAAAATCTCAGGGCTAGGACAAAAGGAGACGATATTAAGACCGCTCGAGAAATTCGACAATCAAGTGGATGATGATGATGATGATGATGATGATGATGATGATGATGATGATGATGATGATGATATACAAATATATTCTCTATAATTAAATCATCTATGTTTGCTAATTAGTGTCCCAAGAAGGAGGTCTCTATCCTCACACAGACTGAAAAATAGGTTTCCTTTTTTTTTCCATGCTCACATTAACAAAAACAAATGTTTTCACCGATGTCTCAATATATATTTTTTAAATTTTTTAAAATTTTATTGAATCACTGTGAGATACTTTCATGTTTGGATGAGTTGGACAGACATAGAGGGACTGCACTCATAAGGTTTCATGTTTGGATTACAATCTCACTGCAAACATAAGCTTTCATGTTTGGATTACAATCTCACAATGATCAAACACCCATCCCTCCACCAGTGCACATTCCCCACCATCAATATCCCGGGTATATTCTCCCGTTTCCCACCCTCCCCCAGCCTCTAAGGCAGACAATATCTTCCATACTCTCTCTCTACTTTTGGGCAACAAAAGCTTGCAACACAGACACTGAGAGGTCATCATGTTTGATCCATTAACGACTTTCGGCATGCATCTTCCATCCCGACTGGTTCCTCCAGCCATCATTTTCTTAGTGATCCCTTCTCTATTCCATCTGCCTTCACCCCTCCGCTCATGAAGCAGTCTTCCAGCTATGGGGCAATCTCCCTGGCCCTTGTATCTACGGTCCTAGGGTGTTAGCCTCATGTGATGCTACCCTACACTCCACAAATGAGTGCAGTCCCTCTATGTCTGTCCCTCTCGATGTCATAATAAATTTCTAATGTAAATATCACCTTCCACTCCCGTACTTATTATGCTTAACAATAATCCCCACATTCTCCCAATTTTGACCAAAGAGAGAGTTTACGTTTTGTTTTGTTTGGGTTCGTTTTTTCTATTCCCTTTGGTCTTTGGGCCACACCCTAGAGTTCTCAGAGCTTACTTCAGGCTCTATGCTCAGAGATCTCTCCTAGTACTGCTGAGAGACCATACCCCAGGTCAGGGATAGAACCCGGGTAGTCTCTGTGCAAGGCAAGGGCCTTACAAACAATTTCCAGCATTTCCTCTTTTTAAGTGTCAGAAAAAAAGACTTTTCTGGGGAAAGTTAGGCTGGTAAGACACTTAAAGTGAGTTAAAAAAATTTTTACAATGACAAGTTATCTAAAGTAAATGATCTAAGAAAACGAAGGTCAGCCATTCACTGTTAGGAAGGCTGCTGAAACTTTAGTTAAGCTAATGAGATCATTAGGCAGTATTAGTCATTTTCAATTATATGACATCCTAGAAAAGTCTAACCTGGGAGTAGAAAAAGGAGAAAGAACAATAGCCAAGTGCATTCGGAAAGAATGTGATGCTTAGGTTAGAATATGTTAGGTAAATACTGCACAGATGTAAAGGTGGGACACTGGACATTCTATGAAAATTAACCCATTCTATCTGCCAGCATAATGATTTAAGACATCCCATAAAACTCACAAGAGCGTGTTCTTCCTTGAACACATGTCTCACTTTCTCATCTCTATGTCTTCTCTGTGTTCTTTTTAAAACATGTTATCCTCTTTTTCTCCTACATCATCTTTCTAAATAAATTAAAAAATATATTTTAAAAAATGGTACCACACAGGGGTTTACTCGAAGGCAAACCATGGGATTTAATTAATAACATTAGTATTCTGAGTGTTACATACAAAAGCAATATATAAAAATAGTGAGAGGGGTGGCAAAGGCAGAGGGTTTGTGGCAGCTGTACATTTTACTCATTTTTTGCATATTCAAAACTAAATTAGAAATTGTTACTTTTATCACATTTATATCATTCCACTATTGTATGCTATTAAGCATTTTCCAATGGGTTCTTTTGCTAGTATTGTGCTTATTTCCTAAAAAATATCAAATGAATCCTAAATATTTTCTGTCTTCTATTTGGGATTATATTTAATTTAGATATTATTTTTCTTTTGCCTTTTTTTGTGAGTCACAACAACTGTGCTCAGTGCTTCCTCTTGGCTTTGTGCTAAGGAATCAGTCATAGTGGACACAGGGGACCATATGTGATGCTTGAAATTGAACTCAGGTTCGCAACCTGCAAGGTAATTGCCTTATTCCATGAACTGTCCTTGCAGACTCTAATTGAAGGTTTGTAACTTAATGTTTTAAAGTAAATTAACAAACATGTTAACAGATAAATAAGCTAATGAGATCCTAGTCTTTGGTATCTCATTGAATCACAGAGGAAGGACAAACACAGGTATTAGAATTCTCTCATTCTGGGGACCAGAGAAATAGTACAGAGACCCTCATCATCCCATGCAGTTCTCCAAGCACTGCCAGGAGTGATCCCTGAGGGCAGAACCAGACACAAGTTCCGTGTACTACTGAGTGTGATCCAAAAAAAAAATTCATTTTTGGGCAGATTTTATGTTAATAATTCTGGGACTCTAATAAAATTTGTATAAAACCACCGAAGAGCATTTTATAATTGATTGAAGGATGATTAATTATGCTACATGAAAACAAAGTAAGCTCTGTGACCTTAAAATTATATCCGCAAGGTTTTTCTTGCAAACAATGTGACTAATAACAGGGAAGCAAATCCAATATGTGCATTCCAAATCTTTAATATTCTTAAAACACTCCTATGCAGAATCTCTGCTTGGGAAATGACCTGACCCTGTAACCCTGAAACTATGTTTCATTTGTAAAGATCACTGTTTTATTTTTACTGAACCCATAATTCTGAAAAATAATTAATGAAAACTGTAGATTCACACAAATTAAAATAATCATAACATATGTAAAATGATTATAAACTTAAATTTTATATTAAGAGATTCATAGAGTTCTGAGAAAAAAATGGACTTTATAGGAAATCATAAATCTCATTTAGTTCAGAACGAAATAGTTTTTCTCTTAAACGTTCTCATTTACATTGTCTATCATCTTTCCCTTACAAATACGTCTATAAAAAAACTGACTAAAACATATTTTCCATGAAATATACTTTGTCTTCTTAAGGGGGTGAGTAGATAAAATCTTTTTTATAGAAATTTTGAAAGAGCACTCTTCACCTTTAAGAGGAAGTTTGATATTTTAGTATTAATATATCTAGAATTTTGAATATTCATTTTTATATATTTTTTTTCTCCACCTGCTTACTTTCTTCCGTGTTAACTTCTGTTTTACTAGTGGACTTAAAACTTTTATTCATTTTGTTTTGTGCTTCTAATGGCTTTGAAACTAACATTCTTTTTCTTTTTATGTAGCACAGTATCACTGTCATCCCGTTGTTCGATGAGCGGGTACCAGTAAAGTCTCCATTGTGAGACTTGTTGTTATGATTTATGTATATATTTCAAGTCTATTCTAAATAGATATAAAAGTTTACTAATTTTCTGATTTTAACTCATGTTGCTTTTAAAATTATTCTCCAAGTTCTATCTTATTAGATCCTATGTTTCTGTTGTGAATTTCACTGTCACTAATCACTGTCATCCCATTGCTCATCAATTTGTTTGAGCGGGCACCACTAACATCTCTCATTGTGATACTTATTTGTTACTGTTTTTGGCATACCCAATACATGGGTAGCGTGCCAGGCTCGGCCATGCGGAAGCTATACTCTCAGTAGCTTGCTGGGGGCTCCGAGAGGGGCAGAGAAATCGAACACTGGTTGGCTGAGTGAAATGTGAATGCCCTACCACTGTGCTATCACTCCAGCCTGTTGTGAATTTAAAACCCAGTAATTTATCATTAATATAAGATATTTATGCACAGAGAGTAAATTATACAACTCATGCTCTGTTACTTTTTATTCTTAAAAATAACAAAAAAGAGGTGACTTATTAATCAATTGTTCAATTAATTATTTTTGGGCTGCATCTAGTGGTTGTCAGGGACTACACTCAAATTGTTGGGGTGTTGCTTCTGGTGGAGCCGGGGTGAGAGTGGGAGTGGATGACACCACACAGAGTCAGGGATCTAACTAGGCCTCCTGCGTTCGAAAAGTTTGCTCAGCCCTTTGAGCTCTCTTTCTCTCTGGCCCAAGGGAGCCTTTTTGTATAACTTTGGTATATTTATTGAGACCAAAATTATAATACAGGTTTTTCCTTTACATTAGTCACATTTGGCCAATTGTTCCAATGTTGTCATTAGTAACAAAATTTAATATTTTTTCTCCAGGATCTAGTTCAGGATTCCATGTTGCCATGCTAAATTTTCGTGTGTTTTCAGTTTTAAAGTTATTTGTAAAATATCCCACAATTTGGGTTTGTCTCATGTTTCCTTATAACTGAAATTAAGTGATGTAATTTTGGCAGAAATGTCTGAAAAGTATTTTTCCAGTATACCACATTAAGGAGGCACATGTTTATTTTATCCATTACTGGTGATGTGAGATTTGATCACTAAGCTATACACTGAAAAAACTCTATTACTGATTTCTTTTTAAATAGTAAATATCTTAGGGATAAAGACATTGAGGTCCACTTAATAATTAACTATTTTCAAGTGTTTGGGATTGTGCATCTACTCAGCTTCTTTCCTTGTTTCCCTATTACTATCTCCAGATTCTGTTTTGTGATATAGATTATAAAATATTTTCAAAGAATGCTTGCATCACACTCAAATTTTTAGGGGCAAAAGTTTCTGGTTACTGCGTTTTCTTAGTAATATAACTACGTTCTCAGTGTTAGTTTCTTCATAAAATGAAAGGTGATGAAATAGATTACATATAACTTTTTACATTTGTAGGCTCTAAGTCCTTTTGGTATATGAATTTAAAAATTAATTTGATTATTATGTTCGGTTTGTTCCTTCCCCCACTAAGTATTTAGAAGTTATCTCAAAAAGTCTATGTAATCCATAAATATCTTGTTGCTTTAGCTTGTAATAGAATTGGACTCACTTTGATTTGGGTGATGATGTTCTTTATATTTAGTTAATGCCATTTTCTAGCAGACAGATAAACAATATCAATCTCTTTTGGTTGGGAGAGTCTGGGCTTGGAAAACTTAGTTTCATAATAATATATTGATAAATAATTTCTATTTTTCCTTGGAATTTTCTAAATTTTTGAAAATGAAAAGAACAAAACAGTTCAGTGATGTTTATTATGTTTTAAAGCATGTATTTTAAAGTTATTTACTTATTGTTTTTTGGGGCCACACCTAGTGATACTTGGGGGTTACTCCTGGCTTTGCACTCAGTGCTTGGGGGACCATATTGGATACAGAGCATTAAACCCAGTTCTCCCGCATGCACGGCAAATGCCCTACCCGCTGAACTATCACTCTGGCCCCTTAAATTTATTTTGGAAGGTTGGCTTTAGTTTCTAATGTCTTAATTTCAAAAGAGGTGAGCTTATTGATTATTTTTAAAAAGTCATCTAGTTGTAGAACTCATTCATTATAAACAGACTGACAGGTATTATTTTATTGCTCTTCTAAATCACATAACACTTTTTCAGAACTTACTACTTTTTATTTATTTATTTATCTTGGTTAAGAAACGCAGTGGAGATACTGCTGGGATACTGCTGGGGATACTGTTGGGATACTGTTGGGACCTTGCTGGGGATACTGCTGAGATAATGCTGGGATACTCCAGGGGGATACTTCAGGGACACTGATGAGATACTGCTGGGGAGATACCTCTCTGAGAGCCTGGCAAGCGACAGAGAGTATCCCGCCCACACGAGCAAAGCCTGGCAAGCTCCCCGTGGCATATTCAATATGCCAAAGTCAATAACGATAGGTTTCATTCCCCTGACCCTGAAAGAGCATCCAATCCTTGGGAAAGGTGAGTAAGGAGAGACTGTTAAAATCTCAGGGCCGGGAGGAATAGTGATGTTACTGGTGCCCACTCGAGCAAATAGACAAACAACTGGATGATAGTGATACAGTGATGCATAGAGAGTCTTACTACTTTTATTAGCATCATGTTTCTACCTGTGATTAATTTGAAATTTCATGTAAGGAAACATTATTTCATTTTTGCTCTCTGAGGGTACAAAGATATAAGTAATCTGGAAAGGTACATCTGTTGATTTTCTACAAAGGGCTGTTGACATGTCATTAATTTATAATTTTATTTCCATATACCTTGATAGTTATTTTAGGGGAAATCTACAATGTTTGGATCATAGATCTACTGACCACCAGGTAGCTGATTACTGTGTATTTTAATTTTTGGACTCAATATTATTTCAATCAGATGACCTATTAATTTCTTTTTATTTTAAGAAAATTTTGTTGTTAGATTTAACTATCCCCTCATATTCTGTGATACATTTAACATTTTACTTTTATATTCACTTTACTAAATACTATTTCATAACTTACAAAATTTTAACATTTCTTCTGACTTGGGATTCTTTACTTTGATCTATTCTTTAAACATCAATTTTCCTTCTTGTATATATTTTGTCTAAATTCCATCAGTTATAAAAATTTTGAATTTAAATAATAATTATTCCATTTTATCTTGTCTATTATTTTCTCACACCACTATAATTTCTATAACTCTGCTTAGTTTTAAGGAACCTATTTTTGGGAGGTGGATGATGCTCAGGGGTTGCTCCTGGCTCTGTATTCAGGAATCATTCCTGAGAGTGTTTGGGAGACTACATGTGATGCCTCAAATTATACTTATGTTGGCAGACTGTAAAGGAAGTGACTTACCAGCTTTACTATCACTCAGGCCCTGATTTTAAATATACTCATTTGGCTGACTTTTCAAATTTGAGTTTCATGTAATTGGTAAGGAAATTATTTGACTATATAATATATTAGCTGCCTACAGCCCTCTGCTCTACCAGCTGAGCTATTGAAGGACTGGAGTGGTAGCACAGCGATTGGGTGTTCGCCTTTCACGCGGCCGACCCGAGTTCGATTCCTCTGCCTCTCTCGGAGAGCCTGGCAAGCTACTGAGAGTATGGAGCCCGAGCGGCAGAGTCTGGCAAGCTACCCGTGTTTATTGGATATGCCAAAAACAGTAACAATAAGTCTCGAACAAATCGATGAGCAACGGGATGACTGTGACATAATATATTAGCTGAATTCATCTACCAAAGATTTCTTCCCCAAATTAACCTGTAACAGATTTTGTCTTGATTGAGCTTAAATTTGTTTCTTTGATGGTTTGTTTGATGATTTGTTTTACTGAGATGCAAAAGCTATATAATACTGATAAGATTTAAATATTAAAGCATTAGTTTTGATTACTGAAGGAAGAATTTAGTGAGAAATAGGACTCATGTATATGTTTCTTAAAGTCTGCATTTTATTCGATCTATGGCAAGTAAAATACTTTCTAGCCTACACCTGGGCTTATCAAGAATATTATGAGCTACTTCTCTATAAAGGTGGACAAAAAATTTGTGAACAACATATTATAAATACAAAGATATTTACAAATTTGACTTATATAATTTATAGCTCAATCACAAGCTTAGTATTAACTTTTATTTTGGTAGTAGTCTAGAAGTCTAAAATTATTTCCTATACCACATTATAGCTAAAATTTAAATTTCAGTAGCAATATCTTATGGTCTTCATGTATGTGCATGTGTGTGTGTGTGTGTGTGTGTGTGTATTTTGGTTTGGTGGAGAAGCAGTGCTCATGGTCTATTTCTGAATTTGGACTATTGGGTTATTCCTAGTGGTGCTAAGAAAACTGTCTGCCCATTGTACTGTTTACCCCTGTAGCCTATTTATTGTGTTGTGATAAATTAAGATCTACAAAAGTTAGGATGGGTTAATCTGATTTAACTGTGTAAGTTGTAATATATTTATCTCTTCAAGTTTTATATTATTTATGTGGGAAATATTTAAGAGTATCTCTTAATAGTATACACAATATAGCATCTTTACATGTATTAATTTGCATATACATTTTCATATATTTATTTTAATAATAAGCACTTGAACCGGTATAATAGTATAATGCAACATACTTCAATTGAAAAATAATAGAATGCTGGGGGTCAAGCTCATGATAGATTAGATACTTACCACATATAGGGCCCTGTGTTGATTCTCTGAACTAGTAATAATGCTAATAAATAATGACAATAGTAGTAGTAAATTATGTGCCAATGTTTTATACTCCCCTTATAAAAGTCTTCATTTTGTTCAAATCTGTCCTACATATGTGTGTATAATTTGCAATAAAGTAAAAACAACAATTAAAGTGTTATAAGTTCTTTCTTGAAATATCTCAACCTGCTTCCTGTCATAGTTTTAAAGTCAATAGTACATGCTTTGTCTTTATGTTTTAAGTGATAAAAAGTGCTCTGAAAAATTACGTTTCAAATTTACTCGGATATTAAAGACTCAGGACACCTCAAAATTAAACAAGTGGACTCACTCAATATTTTAACAATAAGTCAACATATTATGAAAATTAGTTTCATGCACTTTAAATGCATTTTAAGTAATGGTTTGGTTTTGGCTTGGGGGCTACAAGCAACACCCAGATTTCATCTGGACTTGAGTCATGTTTAGGTGTGCTCAGGATCTACTCATTATTGGTTTGAGGAAAATATACAGTGCCAGGAATTGAACCCATACAGTCAATGTACAGTGCAAGATCTTTTCCCACTGTACAATCTCTGTTTTAAAAGCACATTTTGTCATACCCATCCAATTTACATTATAATAAAAAATTAATGTTTATTTCAAGACCTAACAACATGCCAGGTATTTGTATCTTCATCTACATATAAAACATTAATTACATAAACATGTATTTGTTACAGTCAATAGATTTGTGTTCATTTATAGCTTTTACACTTTTGTTAAAGACAGCAACACTGTGAGAAATTTCAAGTTAAAATACACGTAAATGAATAATGTTGTTTTCAAAATGTTTTAATGGAAGGGTATGAGATAGTACAGAGGTAAGGAACTTGACTATCATGTACTCCACCAAGCTCAATCCCTGAAACTTCCTAGGATATCCCATTTCAACCAGGGGTGGTTCCTGAGTAGAATGAAGTATGCCCTGAATACTTGAGTAAAATACAAGTCCATATAAAAACAAAAGCAGAAAATACCCTTTTGCCTTCAGGTTCCTTATTTTGATTACTGTTCATATTCTGTCTACAAAAAATAATGGGCATAACTCTATAAAGATTCAGAGGTTAACTGAACTATTGCTTAATAGCATCACTATTGGTTCCCAAAGGGATAAATGAGGAATTTTTTTTTTAAATAAATCTAGAGTCATATTAAACCAAAAGTGGCCTGAGGCAAAATCACAAGCTGGGATCAGTCCTTGGAGGTTTTAATTTATTTTGCCAGGGGTGTTTTTCCACTGCTCATTATCTTCTCCCCACAGTCACATTAGAGCCCTTGAATCAATGCTAAGCATTTTATCCCTTGTGGAGGGTCTCCCAGTAAATTAAGCCTAAGTCATTTCACAATTTCAAAGCACTGGAGACTATGCTCATGTTGTATTGCCCAGAATTGTTCATATCTTACTGCCTTCACTGTGTCAATCTAAAAAGAGCTTCTGGGAAAATTATAAGAAGTAGGGAGTCTTTGTAATTTCTGCTGAAAAGTATCTTGCAGGGGAATAGCAGTGGGAAGGAGATGGAATAAAAATAATTGGGAAAATCTAGGGAAAAATATGCAGAGAGACATAAGGTATTACATTCACATGGAAATTGCTTCTACATAACAAGAAAGTTTTAAATGAAAGTTCCTTTTCTAAAACTTCCATATATAAATAATTATAATAAAAAACGTTACTATTTACTAAATGCTTTCTATTTTCCACTATGAACATATAATATTACTACTAACTAATATTGATCCATTTCATGAGGGACTAAAGAAAAACTATTTTAAAAATGAAACATTAATTTTCTTTAGAACATCAGAACTAGCTTTCCAGGAAATATCGTGTCTTGGAATTTTCATCTTAAAAAAAGGGAAAAAAGAATAAAAGAAACATGAAAAACAATGAAAAAATTCACCTTAGTGAAAAGTTAAGTGAGTAACAAGAAGTAAAAGAATTTTCTTTTAAGAATATATAGAAAAAAACAAGTTGTGCAAAGAAATTGTTGCAAAAAAAAATTACAAATAATTCAAAGTAACTGGGCTACCAAAGAAAAGGTAAGAAAAAAATAAACTAGGACAGGGGAAATTTTATATAATGGTAAAATTTCAGTGTTATATATCTAAATGGTTAAGATATTTATGTTGAAAGAATTTATTTTAATTAATTTTATTTTAATAATTTTTCCATTTTTGTGTATTTTTGCCACTTGTGAACAATTTTGTAAGAATTCTAGGTTATATATTAGCAATACATTGCAAATGTTTTTTCAAGTCAGTTACATATTAACATTATTTTTAGTCAGAAAAATTTGTATTAAATCAAATGTATTTGCTTACTAATTTCTTATATTAGTTTTTATAAAATAGGTATCACTATGCTTACATTACAGAGAAAATCAATTCTTTCCTCTACAATTGAATGGATTTATTGCGTACTTTCAGAACTATAGATCAACAGAGGTCATCAACAGAGGTAAAATTACATAAGTCTTTTCACTTACAGTTCTAATTTTATGTTTATCTATGTCTAATTATTTTCTTAAACTAGAATGACTGTATTGAGGGTAAGAAGCTTGTCTAGTCAGCTGACCCTGGTTCAATTCTTTGTACTGCCTATGGTCACCAAGGCACCTCATGTGGTCAATTCCTCAAGCAACTCCAAGAGTGATCCCTAAAAACAGAGCCAGGAATAAGCCTGGAGCACTGCTAGGTACGTCTCCAAAACAAATGTTACTAATAGTTGTAATATAATAATAATAATAACAGTAATAAATAAATAAATGCCATTAGTTTCATATTTTAAAGCATGTGTATAAAACTTTATTTGAAAATTATTGACTACATAATTCTTATGATATTTATAAAATCAAATAGAGAAAAAACTATGTAACTTTATGTAATTCACATCCATAAGCATGTTATTGACTATTAAACTCTTGTAATAAAATCTTTATAAGGCATTTTTAATCTTATACTCTATTAAAATAAAAACAATACTTTGAATATAAATATGGTTAATATTGATATTTGTTTTTACCTAAAGAAGAAAACTCTACTCTCTTAAAGTTAGTTGATAGATACTATCTATGTACTCCTTGCATTTACATAAATTTATTTTATAATTCCTTTTAAGTACTTACATACTGAAGAATGTAAACGAAAGAAATTTTAATTGAAATATGTTGTAATTATCAAAAACTAGTTAAAAACTAGTTACAACTACTTTAAAATGATAAGATTATTTTAAAAGAAGCAAAATTAAGCAGCAGCAACAGAAAAATAAAAATATCAAAACATGGACTTTTCTTTAATCTTTATTTGGTTCATATTGAACTAAATAGTAATAACTGGGTAATACTAACTGGTTCAATTTTATACTATTGTGGAAAGTACCTTTTACATTGCGTTTCCAATTGATTTTATCATTTTTCTAACTTTGTATTGGTATTGCTTCCTACTATCCCTTCCAAATCTAGCTGGGTGCTCACGACAGTCTTACCAAACTCAACCATGGGGAAGGCATATACTCTATTAACTGAGTAATGTCATAGGCTCTCTTTGTTATATTTGTAACATTAAGTATAGGTAACATATAATCTTACTGAGACTTTATAGCTTTTATAGCTGAATTTCTCAAAACTTAGATAGCTGAGACCACAAAAAGGAGTGCAAATAGTTTAACTCACCATTATGGATCAGGGCTCCAATCCCTCAACCTGAACTGAAATTTGGAGGTTACATTTATACTCTTATAACTGCATTTCAAAGTGACAGGTAACATGTGATTAACCATGGCTTTTAATATGCCTATGTTGTTTAAACAAAAGAAATTCATCATTTATCTTGGTGAAACCAGGATATAGTTAAAAGTCATGTATCAAGTGATCAATAGTTCTTTCAAGTATGCAAGGGTTAGGATAGATGTATCTTATTGTTTAGAGTTAAGTGGGCAGCATAGATAAATCACACATTTAGTAAAAAGTAACACAGATCCTGGTGGAAATAGAACGTCGTTCTAAGTCATATAAAAAGTGATTAATTATTTTTGTAGTTCTCGGTTAGCAACTATATGTCCTATTGTTAAGCACTGAGTTACATATTGAGCACAGATAAGCCATACATTTAGTGAACAATAACACATATTATTCAGTTGAAAACTGAATAATATGTTAAATGATGAGTTGTTAGAATATATACATCATGTTAAATAGCACAAAGGAACATAGTAAGCAAAAATGAGCCACAAATCCCAAGAGTTTGATGCTGACAAACTTTTAGCTTCTAACTGCTCCAATAGCCTGTGTATGTTATTTTAAATTAGTCACTCTATCACATAATTGACATATTATATAGCATCTTCATCTTCTATTAGCTATAATATTCCCTTTATCCAGCTTCATCTTGTACTGGCTATAAACTGAGAGGTCTAAAAATACCCAGCACTGAAAAAAATTTAGTGCAAGAAAGAAATTAGACCATTCCCAAACTTTTAAAAATCACAATATACTGTTTTAATTGTTCTATTTTATTCACTTTTGTTAATATTTTGTAATGCCGATTTTGAATTTATCATACACACACCTGTATATGTAAAACCATTTAAAATATAGGGGCCAGAACTATCTCAAAATTCAGGACCACTGAAGCTTGAAAAACATTCTATCTGTTTTTCTCTAGGGGAAATATCTGTATTCTTTTACTACCCTTTGTTCTACTGTGGTTTTCTCATTATCTAAAGACTTTCTACTGATAATTAGATAGCTCAAATTAGATCACCGCTGTAAAAATTTAATAACTTATTTTTAATACCAACCAGTTAGTTCAAGTCATGATATATCTTACTTAGAGTATTGTGAGAGCCTCCTTTTTCTGTATTTTAAATTTATCCATTCTTTGTAAATATACTTTCTTTTAACATTTTACATATTTAATTATTTAGTTTGAACAACACTATTATATGTACTTAATCAACATACACTAATGTAAACTATATAAAAGGCATTTTTTAAATTTATTTATTTTTAATTAATGAACCACTGTGAGGGTAGTTGCAGATTTATACACTTTTGTGCTTATGCTTCCCTCATACAAAGTTCGGAAACCCATCCCTTCACCAGTGCCCATTCTCCACCACCCGTAAACCCAGCATCCCTCCCACCCTCCCCAATCCCATCTCCACCCACCCCACCCTGCCATTGTGGCAGGGCATTCCCTTCTGTTCTCTCTCTCTAATTAACTGTTGAGGTTTGCAATAAAGTTGTTGAGTGGCCACTGTGCTCAGTCTCTAGCCCTCATTCAGCCTGCACCTCCCTTCCCCCACATGGCCTTCGACTACATTATAGTTGGTGATCCCTTCTCTGAGTTGCCCTTTCCGCAGAATGTGAGGTCAGCCTCCAAGCCATGGAGTCAACCTCCTGGTACTTATTTCTATAATTCTTGGGTGTTAGTCTCCCACTCTGTTATTCTATATGCCATAGATGAGTGCAATATTTCTATGTCTGTCTCTCTCTTTCTGACTCATTTCACTTAGCATGAAACTTTTCATGCCGATCCACTTAAATACAAAATTCATAACCTCCTTTTTTCTAACAGCTGCATAGTATTCCATTGTATAGATGTACCAAAGTTTCCTCAACCAGTCATCCGTTCTAGGGCATTCGGGTTTTTTCCAGATTCTGGCTATTGGAAACAGTGCTGCGATGAACATACATGTGCAAATATCCTTTCTATTATACTTTTTTGCCTCTCTGGGATATATTCGCAGTAGTGGTATTGCTGGGTCAAATGGCAGCTCAATATCTAATTTTTTGAGAATTGTCCATATTGTTTTCCAGAAGGGCTGAACCAGTTGGCATTCCCACCAGCAGTGTAGAAGGGTCCCTTTCTCCCCACATCCTCTCCAACAGCGGTCGCTTTTGTTCTTTTGGATGTGTGCTAGTCTCTGTGGTGTGAGGTGGTATCTCGTAGGTTGTTTTGATCAGCATCTCTCTGAGGATTAGTGATTTAGAGCACTTTTTCATGTGCCTTTTGACCATTCGATTTCTTCCTTGGTAAAGTTTCTGTTCATTTCTTTGCCCCATTTTTTGATAGGGTTGGATGTTTTCTTCTTGTAGAGTTCAACCAGTGTTTTATATACCAGTGATATCAACCCCTTATCTGATGGGTATTGTGTAAATATCCTTTCCCATTCTGTGGATAGTCTTTGTATTCTGGTCACTGTATCTTTTGCTGTGCAGAAGCTTTTAGGTTTAATGTAGTCCCATTTGTTGATCTCTGTTTTTACTGAATTGCTTAGTTCTGTGTCACCTTTGAAGATACCTTTATCTTCAATATCGTGGAGGGTTTTCTCGACCTTGTCTTCAATGTACCTTATGGTTTGTAGTCTAATGTTGATGTCTTTAATCCACTTTGATCTGACTTTTGTGCATGGTGTCAGGTCAAGGTCTAAGCCCATTTTGTGCATGTGGTTGTCCAGTTGTGCCAGCACCATTTGTTAAAGAGGCTTTCCTTGCTCCACTTCACTTCTCTTGCTCCCTTATCAAAGATTAGATGATCATACATTTGGGGTTGTGTGTAGGGATATTCCACCCTGTTCCATCGGTCTATGGCTCTGCCTTTGTTCCAGTACCATGCTGTTTTAATTGTTACTGCTTTGTAGTAAAGTTTGAGGTTGGGGAGGGTGATGCCTCCCATCGTCTTTTTCCCAAGAATTGTTTTAGCTATCCGTGGGCATTTGTAGTTCCATATGAATTTTAGGATTGCTTGATCCATTTCTTTGAAGAATGTCATGGATATACTTATAGAGATCGTGTTGAATCTGTGTAATGCTTTGGGGAGTATTGCCATTTTGACGACATTGATTCTCCCTATCCACAAGCAGGGTATATGTTTCCATTTCCTCATGTCCTCTTTTATTTCATGGAGTAGCATTTTATAGTTTTCTTTGAAGAAGTCTTTTACTTCCTTGATTAAGCTGATTCCGAGGTACTTGATTTTCTGGGGCACAATTGTGAATGGGATTGCTTTTTTCATGTCCCTTTCCTCTGCCTCATTGTTTGTGTATAGGAAGGGCATGGATTTTTGGGTATTTATTTTGTAGCCTGCGACGTTACTGTGTAAGTCTATTGTTTCTAAGAGTTTCTTAGTAGAGGCTTTAGGCTTCTCTAGATATAGTATCATATCGTCTGCAAATAGTGAGAGTTTGATTTCTTCCTTTCCTATCTGGATGCCCTTAATCTCTTTTTCTTGTCTAGTAGCTATCGCAAGTACTTCCAGTACTATATTGAAGAGAAGTGGTGAGAGCGAGCATCCTTGTCTTGGACCTGATATTAGAGGAAAGTCCCTTAGTTTTTCCCCGTTGAGGATAATGCTTGCCGTAGGCTTGTGGTAGATGGCTTCGACAATCTTGAGGAAAGTTCCTCCAAACCCCATTTTGGTGAGGGTTCTCATCATGAAAGGATGTTGGATCTTGTCAAATGCTTTCTCTGCATCTATTGATATGATCATATGGTTTTTATCTTTGCTTTTATTGATATGCTGGATTATGTTGATTGATTTCCGAATGTTAAACCATCCTTGCATCCCCGGAATGAATCCCACTTGGTCGTGATGTATGATCTTTTTGATGAGTTGTTGGATCCTATTTGCTAATATTTTGTTGAGAATCTTTGCATCGGTGTTCATCAGGGATATTGGTCTGTAATTTTCTTTCTTAGTGGTGTCTTTGTTTGCTTTTGGTATTAGGGAGATGTATGCTTCATAGAAACTGTTTGGGAGAGTTCCTTTTTTTTCAATTTCATGGAAAAGTTTGAGGAGAACTGGCAACAGTTATTCTTGATATATTTGGAAGAATTCACCGGTGAAACCATCTGGGCCTGGGCTTTTGATTTTGGGGAGGTTTTTGATTACAGTTTCAATTTCCTTAACATTGATGGGTCTATTCAGGTATTCCAAGTCTTCTTTGTTCAGTCTTGGGAGATTGTAGGAGTCAAGGAATTCATCCATTTCTTTTAGGTTCTCCTGTTTTGTGGCCTATAGGCCTTCAAAGTAGTCTCTAATGATCTTTTGTATCTCACTGGTTTCTGTCATGATGTCCCCATTTTCATTTCTGATTCGATTTATTAGGGTTCTCTCTCTTTCTTTCTTTGTGAGTCTTGTTAGCGGTTTATCAATCTTATTTATTTTCTCGAAGAACCAGCTCTTTGTTTCATTGATCTTTCGGATTTTTTTTTTGGTTTCGATGTCGTTAATTTCTGCTCTAATTTTTATTATTTCTTTCCTTCGGTCTGGTTTGGGTTCCTTTTTCTGGTCCTTTTCTAAGGTCTTGAGTCGTGAAGTCAAGCTATCTATGTGGGCCCTTTCTTCCTTACTGAGCAATGCTTGGAGAGCTATAAATTTTCCACTTAACACAGCTTTAGCTGCTTCCCATAGGATTTGGTACCTCGTGTCTTCATTCTCATTTGTTTATAAGTATCTTTTGATTTCTTCCTTGATTTCCTTCCTGACCCACTCATTGTTTAACATTGAATTGTTTAATTTCCAGGTGTTTGATTTGGTTCTCCGTGTCAGTGAGTGGTTAGCTTCTATCCTCAGCACATCATGGTCTGAAAAGATGGTTGATACAATTTCTATTTTTCCTATTCTATTGAGGTATCTTCTGGGGCCCAGTACTTGGTCTATTTTAGAAAATGTTCCATGTGCACTGGAAAAGAATGTGTATTCTTTCTTTTTGGGGTGTAAGGCCCTGTACAGGTCTATTAGGCCTCTCTCTTCAATTTCTTCTTTCAGAGTCAGTGTTTCCTTGTTGAGTTTTGTTCTTGTCCATCTATCTAGAGGCAATAAGGCCGTATTGAAGACTTTGACTACAATTGTGCTGTTAGTGATGTCCTCTTTGAATTCTGTTAGGAGTTGTTTTAAATGTTTAGCTGGTTATTCGTTAGGAGCGTATACGTTTAAGAGTTTGATTTCTTCCTGTTGTACATACCTTGATAAATAGAAAATGACCTTCGCTGTCCCTTTTAATCTTTTTCAACCTGAAGTCTATGTTGTCGGATACCAGGATGGCCACTCCAGCTTTTTTAAGGGAGTTGTTTGCTTTCAGGATTTTTTTCCATCCTTTGACTTTGAGTCTATGTTTACTCTGTTTGTTCAGGTGTTTCTTGCAGGCAGCAGAATGTTGGGTTTAATTTCCGGATCCATTTTGCCACTCTGTGTCTCTTGATGGGTGCATTTAGGCCGTTGACATTGAGAGAGATTATTGTGATAGAATTTTGTGTCATATTTCTGTGGTATTTGTTGTTTTTATGGGGCTCCTCCTTGTCTTACAGTAGCCCCTTTAGACCTTCTTTCAAGTTTGATTTTGAGTCTATGAGGTTCCTGAGCTGTTGTTTATCCGAGAAATAGTGTATGGTTCCTTCCAGTTTGAGTGAGAGTTTAGCCGGATAAAGTATTCTTGGTGAGGCATTCATTTCGTTGAGTTTTTTCACTATGTCCCACCATTGTCTTCAGGCTCGGAGGGTTTCCTCTGATAGGTCTGCTGTAAATCTGAGGGGTGCTCCTTTGTATGTGAATTCCTTCTTTGACCTTGCTGCTTGCAGAATTGTGTCTCTATCCATAGCATCCATCATTCTGACTATGATATGCCTTAGAGTCTTTTTATTCGGGTCTCTTTTTGCTGGTACTCTTCGGACTCCTTGTATCTGGATGCCTGCCTTCTCCAGCTCTGGGAATTTCTTAGCAATGATGTCTTTGACTGTGTTTTCTTCATTGGGCTTACTTCCCTGTGATCCTGGTACTCCAATGATTCTCATGTTGTTCCTCTTGAAGTCATCCCCCAGGGCTCTGATTCGCTCTATAGCCATTTTGAGGTCTTTGGCCATGATTTGTTGTTGTCTATAAGCTTTCTGCAGCTCATCTTCCAGGTCCCTGATTCTGTCTTCAGCTGTAGTCATTCTACTGTTGAGGGCATCTAGTGAGATTTTTAATTCATCTACCGATTCCTTTATTTGTGTGACTTCCGTTCATAGGTTTGAGATTTCTGCTCTCATTTCTTCCTGGATTTTCTTGGTAGACCGTTCCAGTGCTTCATTCATCTCCTCCCTTAATTTATTGGATGTCTGTTCCATGGTTGCTTGGAGTAGGTCGACTCTCCTACAGATCTCCTCTCTGAATTGTTTATCTGAGAAGTCGTTGATGTGAGTAGCCCCCGTCGATGTTTCTGGAATCTTTTCTTCTCCCTCTCTTCGTGGAGGGAATTTTCGCTGCTTCTTCATATTGTTACGGAAGTATAGAGTTGGAACTTTGTAGTTATTTATTCCTGTTCCCTCTTGCTGAGGAAAGGAGGGGCTCTGCTTGTGCTAAACTTCCCTTATTCACTAGTAGCTATTATAGTGTCAAACTAAGCTAATGGATATTTTGCATGAATGTTTGAGATGACTAAAGTGATTTTCAAAGAAATAGACAGTAGCTATTATGCTGAGGTAACAAAGTATAACCGCCGCCGCGTTAGCAGCCACCACTTCGACAGGAGGCCACGCCCACTTTGAGACCAAGCCCCCTAAGATACAGGCCACGCCCCCAGTGTCTTCCGGTTAGACAGCTAGGCGGGATGTGCAGGACACAGTGGGGGCAGCTGCAGGAGGTCGGGGACCCCGTTCGGCTGGTAGTGGGGGAGAGGAGGGCGTGTCCGAGAGTCAGTGACGGTACCTGCGTGGGCAGGCCGAAGTTGGAGAGCAACGGATCCGGAGACGGGACACGCAGGACATGGGGCGGGGCAGCTGCAGGAGGTCAGGCACCCCGTTCCTATAGAAGGCATTTTTACTCCTTTTTAATCTTCAGTGATCTCAAGTTCGTATTCAGACTTCAGGTTGATATTTGATGTCTTTTATGGGTTTGGCCCTAGAGAACCTTGAGTACCGCCAAAGTGGTCCCTGGTGGTCTCCAGTTTTATAGGGCTAGGGAAGCTCTATACCCTGAGCCTAGCACTGAGCAGCTGGCCTGGCTAGTTAAGCGTCTCCAAGAGTGTTCTGTTCTCCCTTAACACCACTTTGGTAGACCACCCCTTTAAGAAAACTAAGTAAATTTGGAGTCTTCTGTAAAAAATTACAAAGACGTGGGTGCGCACGGGAAGATACTCTATAAATATTCTTTCTTTAACTGGCAGCTCATGAGTTTTACAAAAGTTTAATCTGGACGTTGATATTTCTTTTTTTTTTTCTTTTTTGGGTCACACCCGGTGTTGCACAGGGGTTATTCCTGGCTCTGCACTCAGGAATTACTCCTGGAGGTGCTCAGGGAACCATATGGGATGCTGGGAATCGAACCTGGGTTGGACGCCTACAAGGCAAATGCCCTACCCGCTCTGCTATCACTCTAGCCCCATTTACTATTTTTATTGTAACTTTCACTGCTATAAATATGGTCATCTGAATAATTGATTTTAAATACTATGTTTACATTTCTTAGTTTTTAAATTTATATTTTAATTGCTTTAATTTTAATCTTTGGATTCTACCTTCTGTTGTTTTCTGTTGTTGTTCCATTATCCTCGTAACTGCTAAATAATTTTTTGATATAATAAAAATGCTACTTTTATCAACAAACATATATCTTGGATTTTACGTTGCTATTGTGTTTCCATCCATAATGTCAGAATGACTGACTGTGACTTAAAAGACAAAAAAGAACTTAAAATTTTGATTAACAGTCTGGAAGATAATATGCTGCCTAGCATGTATTCCTGAAGCATATTCTTGATTCTTAACTCTACATACGACCCTGATCTTCACTGAGTATATCCCTATAGATTCCAATACACCAGTAGATAGTTCCTGGGGGTTGGAGAGATTTTTGCAGCATTAACAGGGTGGCTCAGATAATTCCTATCCTACAAGACTCCAGAAGTCTTGTATCTTTGCTATAAATTGTCACCAGATTGGACTAAAATTGTTAGTAGAAGCTAATCACTAATTGGGGTGTGACAACCCCCCAGAATAAGTTATGTATATTTTTATAAATATGCAGATATAATTTAGATTGGTTTTCTACATAGAAATTTTCTAGTTGAAAATTTTCTTAATTGTGTTTTTTTATGATCTCTTTGTTCTCAGCTAATTTTTCTTGATTCACTCTGTGTAAGCAAAAACCTAGCATTATTCAATAGTATCATACTACATTTTAACGTTTCCTTACAATATTCAAAATATACAAAATGCATATATGTCACATCCCCTTTACATATGTCATCGATCTCATAAATTTTCTTTAAAAATTTGTAGCTTGACTTAACTTCAATAGTGATGTACACTTATGTATAAGTAATTCCCTAACTGAAATTTAATGTACATTTGGACTATTGAAGACAAGTATTTAGTTAATACAATTAAACACTTTTTTAATAACTTAACTTTTCACAGTAAGACGAAGATATATGCATGCTGTCAAACAAGATGAAAATAAAAGTTAGATATTTTGAAGAGATCAACTTTTTTTCCCAAGTTCCCATTTCATTTTCTTTAAAATTATATGCAACACCTACATTACTGAAGCCTCCAGGCATTTAAAGACATGAAATGGATATGGCATGTGATGTGGAAGCAGAAAGGAGAGAGTCTATTTGCGTCTATAACACTAGAAAATGGAAAGAAATAAAGTGTATCTGGTTGTCTTTAGAAAGTTTTTTAAATATTTTTTTTCTGAATTTGAGTAGGTAATTTCAGAAAGTTGAGTTTAGGGGTCAAAGAACACTCCTGATTTAAGCCATCAGGGGAAAGAAGATCACTTTAGGCTTATAGAGGATGTGTTAGAACATGTACAGAAATTGCTAGATTCTAAAAGAAGATTATCTTCTTAACTGTATATTGACAAAATTATCACTCTTATCATTAAAACATTAAATGTGATCATTGAGATAGTAAAAGATAAATGCTATAAAAAATTAAATCACAGATTTCCCAAAAGCTACTTTAAGCAGCTCAATGAGTGTAATTATTTTACAATGGGGACTAGGTCAGTTATTTGCTTATCTCTGGATATGCCTGCAGGGTTGGTACTAACTCTTGGTCAAGATAAGATGAGCTGGTTAGTGATTTATAATGCACTGGTAAAAGTTTGAAACTAGCTTGAAGTTTAGATGAACTGTTTGCACTTTGTTCAATCACTTACAGAGCCAGACTTTACCATCTGACAAATTTGATATAAAATACCTCTTAGGAAACCCAAGTCTGAGCACTCTGACTCAGAGACAACACAATATTTATATGTTATAGATATCCTAATGATTTAAAATCCTACGTAATACACAGGGTGACTAAGAAAAAATACTATGTTCTATTTCTTCAAGTACTCAGGTATTGAAAGTAATGTGCAATTTCTTACAACTCCTGTGTTTTTCATTAGCATTCATTGATGAAGGATATACTTCTGTTAGATCCCCAATACCCCATATCCCAAATATAATAAAAGATATATTCACACCTCTTGGAGAGCCAGGAAAGCCACTGAGAGAATCCTGCCCATATGGCAGAGCCTGGCAAGCTACCCGTGACATATTCATTATGCCAAAAACAGTAATGATGGGTCTTATTTCCTTGACCCTGAAAAAGCCTCCAGTTGTTGGGAAATACAAGTAAGGAGAGGCTGCTAAAATCTAGGGGTTGAGTGTAATAGAGACGTTACTGGTGCCCACCAGAGTAAATCAATGAACAACGGGAAGACAGTGATACAATGATACTTCTGTTTCATCAATGATACATTAACATGTATATGCATAACTCAATTTCAAGACTCAAATTCATTTTATTTTTGATAAACTAAAATTTACTCTAAATTAAAAAAGACCAGTAGAGCTGCCATCAGAGGCATTGCTAGCCTATAATGAATGGCTTAATTTATGTAAAAAAAAAAAAGGTTTCTGTCATTTATGATACTGTTAGTATAGGGTTTCACACATAAAGCATCCAACACCACATCCTCTATAAGAAGACCCACTTCCTTCTACCATAGCCAAGATACACTTAAATAAATGGTTTTAAAAATATTAATTCACTTATGATATTTTATCACTAGAAATATAAAAAATAATATTATATATAAACTTAGCAAATTGCTGTATTGTGCTCTGATAAACTATATGAATAAAGAGAACATATTAAGAAGAATTATCCATTTTTCTCCCGAAATATATATATTGGAATAAATTTAGCAGGATTTTTAAAAACAAAAGGACTATTAATTCATACTTTACATACTAAATACTAGAAAACATACTAAGCATTTCATAAATTCCATGCAATAAAATTTCTCTATAGCAATTGTGCTTGTTTAGAAACCATTTGTATAATTTCTGATGAACTGTAATGGAACAAAAATTGCAATCATTAATATTTAAACAGTATTTTTGGTATAAATTATAAAAATTTGCCTTGAGGAACTTAAAAGGATACCAGCTATAGGGATCCATTGTTACTCTGATAAATCTTTATTACATTCTAATTGAATTTCCAAATATTTATTTTCATTAGTCCTCTGTATTTAATGAGTTAAAAACCCATTGTTTTTTACCAACTTAACCACTTCATGATTTTTTGCCAAAATTATTTCTTACTACCAAAAATTCATAGTGAATTAGCCATGATCTTCCCATTTATTATGGAGATACATTGATATTACTTGATACATTGAAACAGACTCAAAGAAATTTTAAAAAATCAAACTCTAAGAAAAGGATGTTTGTCATTGTTTTACCAACCCCACATAACCTCTTCAAAAAAGGCTCAGTATTAAGACAAGTTCCTCCATTTTCCTGGTTTTTTTTTGTTTGATTGTTTGGTTTTTAATATTTATAGGTAAGATAAAGTGTGCCTCATCTTACTCCTAAATTTTCCTGCCACTGGTTTTCTAGCCTAAGCTTTCTTCTCTGCTCTCCTTCCCCATTAACAAAAACCAAAACAAACAAAACAACAATTTTTGTTACTATGCAGAGAAGATAATTTTCTTCAGGATATGAGATCTGCATCATCTCACTTATTTGCAAGTAACCAGCAAAACTTTCTTCTACCCTGAACTGTCACCTTGTATATTCTTTGATTAACCTTCCACTGACAGTGGAGCAGAACTTTCTCAGTTACAATATTAAAGCAAAATATAAATATTCCACGTTTCTGGTGCTATAAAATGTCTATGAAACAATAAATATTTGAAAACTAAATGCATTAAGGAATGTCTGCTTCAGGACTGAAATCACCTTACTAATTTCCAAAGCATAAAAAAGTTTTTGTTTGGCAATTGGCTTTGAAAGAAGTTTGTAAATAATACAGGCACTAAAACAAACATTAAAACTATATGGTGATCAAAACCAAGTATCAAGTCTCTACATACAAATCCCTAGACAAATGTGTACTAAAAAAAATCATTTTCAAGCACAGTGCTGATCACGGAGAGGGTAGTCAAAAAACAGTGGCACATACAATAACCTCTTTTCTGTGCGTTAGATAACAGTTCATTTTCGTATCAACTGAAGTTACTTCCTATTCCTAGTACTGTGGTCTTTTTCCTGTAATAACAACCATCAGTTATCCACTTAATATAAAATTCTTCCTTGAGGCCATGTCTAACTCAATGCAATTGAATATAATTCTTGGTCAATTGAAAATATCAGCCCAGGCAACAATTGTATGGTATGAAGAAGAATGCAATTCCCCCAAGCTAAAGCCCTGAGCAGCCTAAGGCTTAAATGCAATGAAGGGTATTTTTTTCTCCTCTTTGTATTGTTTCTTGCTAAAATAGCATGCTTGTCAAGCCTTCTAAAATGTGCAGATCGATAGACAGGCAGGAAGGCTTTCAGTTTGATATGTCACGGAAGTTGAAGGCATCAGGTCTAGTCACAGTTCCCTATCTTGGCGTTTTTGGTTCCAGAGGTATTAAAGCTCATAAGCCTTGTCTTGACACAATAAAACAAACGCATTTGAGTTTTGTTGGAAAATAAAAGTCTGTAAGAAAGTCTATGTGTGTATATACATATGCATGTGTGTATGTGTGATTTCTATCTGTTCTAATTATCTGGTTTAATAAATTTGAGATTTTATATAAAGAGAAAGAAAAATAAATCATTTATCACAAAATGAATGAGACATTATTAACGATGACACCTAGTGGTGAAAGAGCAGTGACACAAATAGCTGCATTAAAAAATGGACTTTCAGGGGCTGGATGATAGCACAGCAGGTAGGGCATTTGCCTTGTACGCAGCTGATTCGGGTTCAATTCCCAGCATTCCATATGGTCCCCTGAGCATGGCCAGTAGTAATTCCTGAATGCATTACCCAGTAATAACTCCTGTGCATCGCCCAATTTGACCCAAAAAAATATGGACTTTCAATGGTGAACTAAACACACACACACACACACACACACACACACACATACACACACACAAACACACACATATTTGATTTTCAATAATGCATTCCTAAGATGTATATAATGTTATAGTGCAATATTTATGCCCAAGATAATTTCAAAATATATCATATGCTAATCTGGCCCTATCTTGATCTCTTTTATATATCAATGTAAAGCACCTAACATACATGTTGAAATATGTGGAATGTGCTTCTCAGAGAAATATCTGTGGATTAACTGTGTGATAAATAACCTAATGTGGCAGATTCAAATAAAATGTTCTTTCATCATAAAAATAACAGGAATAACAATATTCATAATAGATATTCTAATATACAGTTTTTATTTTCAATCTGACAATTTTTTCAAATATTATCAAAATCATTTGTGTACATGCATAAAATTCTTCTGTAGTTTTTATAATCAAGGAATATAAGCATGAAGCTCATTGTCATTTCAGTCCTTGGGGTACACAATCACGTAGGAGAAGTGAAAATATGAACAATCTCGCAATGGTATTTATATAAACTGTAGTTGACAAAGAAAGGAATGACAGTAGGTGTAACCAGGGAATGACACACCATGAAGGTTATATTTGAAATCATTTTTGATGAATGATCAGGAGTTAGACAGATGATGACACATGTCAAGAAGGAAACAGGTAGAAGAAAGAGCATAAACCTGTCAGAAGGTGCAGGCAACAACTTAAAAATTAAATTTTAAGAATGTGGTAGGATAGAGTTGAGGAAAGAAAGAGTTATGAATCTGTTCCAATGGGAGGGAGGAGTGCTAGTTCATTTACTACACATTAATTAAATTGGGCATATAAATTGTGCCTGCCAAAAAGATACCCATTGAGAATAGGTAATGGGATGACTTTGGGTGGAGGAAAGTAGGAGATAAAAGGAGGCACCCAGCAAACAATTCCTTTAGCCACTCACCTATGCCCAGAAGAACTATGGACAGCAGAGGATTTGAAGCCAATGTATGAGGCTGTTGCCAGAAAGAAAGGGGGACTAAAAGGGATAGAGAACTTCGGTCCTAGAAAGGACTAGTGACAGATTACCGAGCAGAAATCCCCAACAGATTACAGAGTTCCAGCTGCAGATTTCAGACTCAGAACTCAGACACCTAACAGAGAATAGCAAAGGATCAAAATCCAGCCATTCATGGGCAAGGACGATATTACAGTAGTTAGGGGGCTTGACTTGAACATGGTTGACCTCGGAAATAAGAGGTAGAAGTCCTGGGAAAAATGGAAATATGGCCAGGAAACATGGCCCCCAAACTAACAAAGATACTCAGTCATACACTGGAAAGGAGCAGATGACAAAAAGGCAGGACCAGGAAGTCATAATCTGGACCAGGGAGATATTGAGGGATGGAAAAAATGCACCAACAGAGAAAGAGTTCTGCATATTGAGGAGCAAATAATATACATACCCTTTTTTTCTTTTTTTGCTTTTTAGGGTCAACCTGGCAATGCTCAGTGGTTACTCCTATCTCTATACTCAGGAATTACCTCTGACGGTGTTAAGGGGGCATATGGGATGTCAGGGATCCAATATGGGTCCTCCACGTGCAAGGTAAATGCCCTACCCACTGTACTATCGCTCCAGCCCTAAAACACATCTGCTTTAACTGTAGTTTAAATGTTCACTTCTTAAGCATTAGAGTTTTGCATGCAAATATTTAACACAATACTCAAGAACTCATGAGTTCAATCTGTGTTAGTGGAAGCAAATCTATATTAGATGGCTCTCAGTTTCCCAAACATGGTGGTAGATTTTATCAAAATTCAGAATCTTTAAAGCTTTATTCAAGTAGATGATTATGCTAGATTATAGGTAGGAGACAGATTATACAGATAAAAATGTACAGTTTTGTCTTTAATTTCTTTTGAAAATTAATGTTTTGTCCTGAAGTTACTAAAAGTTTACTACAAAATAAATAATAGGTATTCATAAATCACTTATTTTAACCATCTTCAAATATTTGTTTAAAAGCTATGTTATTGAAGTATAGCTTATTGTAAAAGCTAGGCATGTATGGTATATATAGTTCGCTAAGTTTAGAAATATTCAAATACCTAGAACCCCCATCATAATGAAGGTAATAAACAGATTTGTAATTACTAAGTTTCCTCTTTCTCTAAATTCTTTATGTATAGTAACTACATTACATAGACCTATTTTTTACATTTTAATATTGAATTTTAATTTTATTTGCAAAATTACTCACTATACCTCAGCTAAATAAGTAGTTATTTATCTTCTTGACTGAAGCTTTATACTCCTTATATAATCCCTTTGTCCTGCTCATTTTATACCTTGCTGTGCTACTAATTTCACTATTTTAGATATCTTACATAACTAAAATCATGCAGTTATTTGTGTTTTTGGTGAAATTTTAGTTCATTTAGCATATAGAATTCCAGATTCATCCATTACCACGTATGGCAAGATTTCCTTCCTTAAAAAGAAGAATAATACTATATTGTGTGAATATCTAAATTTTCCTGCATTCACCAAATGATGCATATTTAGTTGTTTATATATCTTGTTTGTTATGAACTAATCCTTTGTTAACACTGTAAATAGTAGAGCAAGAGCAAAACTGTTATCCACAAAAAACTGGAATGTGTATATTAGAGGGTATAGTGTAAGAAGTAAAATTTCATTTCTATATCTTCTTGTATACTCCTAAACTTTCATATTATAAATGATATATTTCACTGAAACACGTAATTTTATCATGAAGAAAATAATCCAATTCCCCAAAATGAAATATAATTGAAATAATTTTGAAATAATTATCTTGATTCTGTATTGTTGTGTCATGACCACTCACAAACAAAAAGAGAATTTTGTAATAATTTTAAAATTTTAATTCTAATTATTTGACTGTCAATTATTTGATGAGATTTATCCTAAAAACAAAACAAAATAGTAATTACAGTGGAATCTAAAATTCTATTTAGGCATCAGTTTAAGTTGAAATATTGGGATTTTTTTGTTTGTCTTGTTTTTTGTTTTGATTTTTGGGTGACACCTGGAAGTGCACAGGGGTTACTCCTGGCTCATCATGCAGGAATCACCCCTAGCGGTGTTCAGAGAACCATATGGGATGCTGGGAATCGAACCAGGGTAGGCCGCGTGTAAGGCAAACACCCTACCCGCTGTACCAGTGCTCCAGCCCCGAAAGAATATTGGTATTTTTGTAAGTGTTTTTAAAGACTGTAGGATGACATTACTTTGTCCTTTCCCTCCTTGCCACAAGTAGCTTGTTCAGGTTTTCCCTGGAGTTTAGGCTTACCCCAGTCACACCCATCAAGGTGTTCCTGAATCTCTCCCATCCCTTTGTTTAGCTATAATGACTTCTCCATGCTCTCTTCCCCAAAACAGTTAATCCGCAGCTTTCCCTTAATCTGACTCTGCTAATTTGCAAGGTCAGACCTTCCTAGGATACTGAGTTTATATTATATAAGTTAATATTGCCTTTCTCCTCTTCTTGTGCCTTTTGAATAATTTACTTTAAAGCTATGTCTGTTTTGTATAGACACAAGAAGACAATATTATGTTTTTATAACTTGGGAATTAATTGGCCTTGAATATTATTCCCTCCCGGGCATCTGCTTTCTCCACTTAAGCCTCAGTTGCCCTCAGTTCCTAGCACCCCAAAGTAGGGTCCCCGACGTGGGACGGGAAGGATCCAGGGCAAGCGGTGAGTTATGTGCTATCCTGGCATCGAGATGGGCCTGGCCAAAGTGCCTAATTCTTAACTATAAGTTAAGAGCTTGATCATAGACAAATGCTGTCATGATCCAATAGTAATTATGAGACTGGGACCCTGCCAGGGATAGGAAAGACTGATCTGGCCTGAGCACTGTAGTCTGAGATTGAGATGGCCCCAGGAGAGCAATTCTATAAGCTTTAATGCATCTCTTATTGTGTCCATACAAAATAATTAATATTATGAATTCTTATATATTTGCTGGCTGAGGAGAAGAGAAACACATTCATGGGACTCCGCCTTGGGTGGATCCTCCTGCTGAAAGAGAAGTAAGTCCTAGGAGAAGCATCCTCTAAGGAAAAGGAACCTTGCCCTATTGATGGGGACCACACCTATGTGTATGCCCCAAGCCCCTCATGCTGTGGAGATTTAACTAGGCTGTAAGAGTGGGTTGGGGGGCCAGATCCACGGGGGCCAGATCAACAGATCCAAAGAGAGACCAAGAGCCGGGAGAGAAGCAGGGAGAGAGAATGAAATAAACTGATTGAGCAACCAGTTTGGCCTTCTTCCTTCCGTCGCCTGCCCTTGACCGACAGCACACATAGCGGTTCCGGGGCACCGAACGTGGGCAGTGAGACAGAGCTGCCCAGAGTGCTCGCACCCCTCGGCGAGCTTTAGTTTTTTACAAAAGACAGTGTAATAAAGCAGTTGGCTTAGCCCATGTCCAGCACTCCCTCCAATAGGTGGGCAGACATCCCTGGTGGGTGACCCATTCTTTGTGTGCGTCCCAATCTGGAACCCAGATAGCAACTCCTCCCAGCATCCCCCAGGACCTACATCATGGCAGGGGGCATGGCTTCCAGGAAAGCAGCCACCACAGTTATTTTCCTCTTCCTAGCATTCTGGACTCAAATCTCAGTTTCCATTACCTAATACTGTGAAGAAAATCCTGGCTATCTCAAACACAGTAGGCCTATAGTCCACTAGCTTATTCCATCTCACCAACTTAGTAGTGAACACAAGAAGCTGTACAAGCCTAATATAAAAGAAAACATCCTCTGAAGCTTCACCAGAAGCCTCACATAAGTTATTGAGGAGTACCAAATAGGAAGTTAATATTCTAGAAGGGTAAAATGACAATCACCATCAACCTAGCTCATCCAGAGTCCCTTCTCGCATAGAGAGGGATATACTGATAGTGGAATGGAGGGTCCCACCTCCATACTACCAAAACAACATGAAGAAATAGCACAAATCCCCACCACAAGGAGAGGATGAAGAGGAGAGTCCAGAAGCCTAAACAGTTATTGCCCACAAGTATGATCTCTCCGATAAAGAATTCAGAGACGAACTATTGAAGATGCTCAATGAATTCAAAGAAACAGTGGAAGAGGTATCAAGTAAATTAAAGAAGGACATGAAATAAATAGGGGAACGGACAGCCAAGAAAATACAGGAAGAAATGATAAAAAAAATAAAAAACTGTGTGCTCGGAGCTTCTGGCCCAGGCGCTGCCAGCGAGTGATGCAATTACCAAAAGAATTTTCCCTGGACTTCATATAGAAATCCAAAACCGCGCGGCTGCGATAGCAGCCGCGCCCTAATATCTCTTGATTGTCAGCAACGTGTAAATGTTCCTTTTTGGCAGGGCTTAACGTGGGGGTAAACTCCAAACAATAGTACTAAGTTTTTTGTTGAAGGGTAAAAGATTGTAGCGATAGAATTTTAGGCAGAATTTTCCCTGGACTTTATATAGAAACCCAAAACCGTGCGGCCGCGGCAGCCTAATGTCATCTAATCATCAGCAATATGAAATGGTTCCTTTGTAATGGGTTGGACTTTGGGGGGACCATAATATGTTTAAAGTTTGTAGCGACGTGTAATTTCTGGCTGTACTTTTCCTGGACTTTATACAGAAATTCAAAGCCGCGAGGCCGCTGCCATGGCCACGCAACCTATTGTCATTTAACCATCACCAATATGAAATGATTCCCTTTTAACGGGTCGGACTTTGGTGGGAAATCCTAACAAGAATAGTAAGTCTTTTGCTGAAATATTGAAGGCTACCAAAGTGGTAGCCATTTCTATAGACTGAACTAAGCCATATCCCCATGCCGGCTGAGAAGAAATATCCTTCTTTCTAGGGAAGAAACGCGGCATGGCGTTAACCATAGTATGATGTCCATTAAGCTGACACGGACCTGGTGGCGTGGGAATGGGACACAAGGGAATAAATTATTATATACTTGGAACAGTGGGATGCTGGTGGAATCTCGAGCCGGGGCCGATACCAGTGTTTATTACTTTTGGTTCCAGAAACTGCTTGCAGCCATTCTACCAGACTATCAACTAAGCCAGAGCCCCATGCCGGCTGATGACAAGAAATAACCATCTTTTTGGTTTGTTTTTCCTTTGTCAGGCAGCGTGGTGATTACTAAACAGGCGTGATCTCGGTGGCGCGGGACGAGGGGGGAAAAAAATAGAAAAGTTATGTAACAAACAGCGGGACTTAATATCTCTACATTCTCAGCAATGGAGAGCCATCAAATGCTTCCTTGACAGTGGGACTGTCTTTTCTCTTTTGGGGGGAAACCCTAGCAACAATAGTGAGTTATGTGTTGAAACATGGACTGTAACCAAGATAAAGTGTAAATGAAGTGAAACTTATCACTTACAAGGGCGGGGACTGGGGGTGCGGGAGGGGGCGGGAGGTATAATGGGGTGGTTGGTGATGGAATATGGGCACGGGTGAAGGGAAGGGTGTTTGAGTATTGTATAACTGACATAATCCTGAAAACTATGTAACCCTCCACATGGTGATTCAATAAAATTTAAATTAAAAATAATAAAAAATTAAAAAGCTACAAACAGAAGTGTCTTTAATAAAGGATTAGATAGATGAAATAAAAACTCAGTGGGTGCCCTCAACAGTAGAATGACTACAGCCGATGACAGAATCAGTGAGCTTGAAGATGAGCTTCAGAAAGCATACAGACAACAACATATAATGGGTAAAGACCTCAAGATAGCTTTAGAGTGAGTCAGAGACCTATGGGATGAACTCAAGAGGAACAACATAAGAATCATGAAAGTACCAGAAGGACAGGTAGGCAACCCCAATAAAATAGCAGCAGTTGAAGATATCACTGCTGAGAAGTTACCAGAGCTATAGAATGCAGGAATCCAGATCTGAGGAGCCCAACGAATATCAGCTAAAAGAGACCCTAATAAAGAGAATCCAAGACATACCATAATCAGAATGATGGATACCACAGACAGAGACACAATAATGCAAGCAGCAAGGCCAAAGAAGGAAATCACATACAAAGGAGCAGCCCTAAGATTTACAGCAGATTTATCAGAGGAAATCTTCCAAGTCCAAAGACAATGGTGGGATATAGTGAAAAGATTCAATGAAATGAATGCCTCACCAAGAATACTTTATCCAGTTAAACTCTCACTTACACTGAAAGAACGATATACTATTTCATTGATAGATGACAGCTCATGAATTTCATAGACTCAAAACTAACCTTAAAAGAAGAATTAAAGGGGATACTGTAACATAAGAAAAATCTCTACAAGCACAATAAGCCCCTACAGAAGGATAGCACAAAATCCCATGACAATAATCTCTCACAATGTCAATTGTCTAAATGTACCAATTAAGAGACACATTGTGGCAAAATGAATGAAAAAACTGAACCCAACATCCTGCTGCCTACAAGAAACACATCTTAACAGTCAGAGCAAACACAGACTCAAAGTCAAAGGATGGGAAACAATCCTACAAGCAAACAATTTCCTCAATCAATCCAGGGAGGCATACCTGTACCCAACAACATAGAATTCAAGGTAAAAAAGATTAGAAGGGACAGCATAGGCCATTTTTTTAATAATCAGGGGATATGTACAGCAGGAAGAAATCACACTCCTATACATACACACACCTAATGAGGTTCCAGGTATATACTTAAAACAACTGCTAGTAGACTTCACGGAGGACATTGGTAGCGACACAATAGTAATTGGAGGCTTCAACACTGCCTTATCACCTCTGGATAGATCAATAAGATTAAAACTCAGCAAGAAAACACTGTGTTTAAAGGAAGAAATAAGAGAGAGGGATAAAGTATATATATATAGGGCTATCCATCCAAAAACAAACAAAAAAAAATATACATTCTTTTCCAGTGCACATGGAACATTTTCCAAGATATACCACATGCTAGTTCAGAAAACATACCTCCATAGAATAAGGAAGATAAAAATTATATCAACTATCTTTTCAGACCTTGATGAACTAAAGATAGAAGTTAAACACACACAGATGCAGAGAACGAATTCAAACACCTGGAAATAAAACAATGTTGAACAATAAGTGTGTCAGAGAAGAAATCAAGAAAGATATCAAAAGATACCTGGAAACAAATGAGAATGAAGAAAAGAGCTCCCAGAACCTGTGCAACGCAGCTAAAGCCATGTTAAGGGGAACAGTTATAGCTCTGCCAGCATTTCTCAGGAAAGAAGAAAGGGCCCACATAAATAACTTGACTTCCCAACTCGAGATTTCAGAAGGGGACCAACAAAAGTAGCCCAAACAAGGCAGAAGGAAAGAAAAAAATAAAAGTTAAAGCAGAAAACAATGACATGGAAACCCACAAAACAATCACAAAGATAAATGAAACCAAAAGCTGATTCTTTGAGAAAATAAACCAGATTAATAAACCGCTAACAAAACTCACAAAAGAAAAAGAGACAACCCTAATAAATCGAATCAGAAATGTAAAGGGTGACATCACAACAGAAACAAAATAAATTCTGAAGGTCATCAGAGGTTACTTTGAAAGTCTGTATGCCATAAAACAAGAGAGCCTAGAAGAAATGGATAAATTCCTGGGTTCCTATAATTTTCCAAGGCTGAAGCAAGAAGATTTAGAATACCTGAATAGACCTATTACTTTAAGGAAATTGAGACTGCAATCAAAAGTATTCCCAAAAACAAAAACCCAGGTCCAGATGGATTTACTAGCAAATTTTTCCAAACTCTTAAAGAGGACCTATTGCCAATTCTTCTCAAGCTTTTCCAGGAAATTGAAGAAAGAGAAACAGTCCCAGACAGTTTATATGAGTCACATATATCCCTAATACCCACCAAAAGCAAACAGAGACACCAAAAAAAAAAAAAAGAAAATTACAGACCAATACCCTTGATGAAAATTAATGCAAAGATCCTCAATAAAATATTAGCAAATAGAATCCAACAACTCATCCAAAAGATCATACACCATGACCAAGTGCGATTCATCCTGGGGACACAAGGTGTTTTAACATTCTCAAGTCAGTCAACATAATCCATCATATAAATAAAAGAAAAGATAAAAAAATGTATGATCATATCAATAGTTGCAAAGAAAGAATATGACAAGATGCAGCACCCATTTATGATAAAAACTCTTACCAAAATGTGTAGTGAAGGAACTTTCCTCAATACAGTCAAAGTCATCTACCATAAGCCTATGGCAGGCAGTATCCTTAATGGGTAAAAACTAAGAGCCTTCCCTCAAAGATCAGGGACAAGACAAGGATGCTCATTCTCACCACTTCTATTCATTATAGTACTGAAAGTACTTGCAGTAGTGGTTAGGAAAGAAAAAGATATTTAAGGCCATCCAGATAGAAAAGGAAGAAATCAAGCTCTCACTATTTGCAGATAATACGATACCATATTTTGCAAACCCTTAAGCCTCTACCAAGAAGATACTAGAAACAATAGACTTGTATAGTAAAGTCACAGGCTATAAAATTAATACCCCAATGTCCATGGCTTTCCTATATGCAAATAATGAGAGAAGAAAGTGATATGAAAAAAGCAATCCTGTTCACAACTATGCCTCAGAAAATCAAGTACCTTGGAATCAGATTATGTAAGGAGGTAAAGGAGCTATACAAAGAAAAATATAAAATGCTACTTCAAGAAATAAAAGAGGACCCAAGGAAATGGAAACACATCCCATGATTGTGAACTGAGGGAAATAAAATTGTTAAGATGACATACTCCCCAAAGCATTGTACACATTCAATGCAATCACTATAAGGATATCCATGACATTCTTCAAAGACATTTATCAAACACTCCTGAAATTCATATGGAACAACAAGCCCCCATGAATAACTAAAGCAATTCTTGGGAAAAAAATGTGGGGAGGCATCACCTTCCCCAACCTCAAACTTTATTACAAAATGGTCATCATTAAACAGCATGGTACTGGAAAATAACGCAGATTCACAGACAAATAGAACAGGGTTAAATCAAATATTTTATCATCCAATTTTGATAAGGGAGCAAGAAATGTGAAGTGGGGCAAGGAAAAACCTCTTTAACAGATGGTGCTGACAAAACTGGACAACTACATGCAAAAAACTGGGCTCAGACTTCTACCTAACAGCATGCAGAAAAGTCAATTAAAAGTGGATTAGAGACCTTAACATCAGACCAGAGTCCATAAGGTACATTGAAGAAAAAGTCGGCAAAACTTCCACAACATCGAAGCTAAAGATGTCATCAAAGATGACACGCCACTGACCACGCAAGTGGAAAGAGAGATAAACAAATGGGACTATCTTAAATTAAGAAGCTTCCGTACCTCAAAAGAAACAGTGACCAGGACACAAAGACATTCTATAGAATGCTAAAGGATCTTTACCCAATACCCATCTGATAAGGGGTTAATATCAAGAATATACAAGGTCCAGGTTAAACTCTACAAGAAGAAAACATCCAATCCCATCAGAAAATGGAGCAATAAAATGAACAGAAACTTTCTCAAAGAAGAAATCCGAATGACCAAAAGCACATGAAAAAATGCTCTTCATCACTAATAATCAGTGAGATGCAGATAAAAACAACAATGAGATATTTCACACCACAGAGACTGGCACAAATCCAAAAGAACAAAAACAACCAGTGTTGCCATGGATGTGGTTAGAAAGGGACTCTCCTTCACTGCTGGTGGAAATGCTGACTGGTTTAGCCCTTTTGGAAAACAATATGGACATTTCTAAAAAGTTAGAAAAAGTTAGAAAGCTATTATTTGACCCAGCAATACCAATTCTTGGAATGTATCCTGAAGATAAACCAAGCTCCTGGAAGAGAATGACGGAGACACTCTTGCTCCCACACCTGGTTGTCTACACGGGGCCCCTTGGAGGGGGTGGATTGAGTTTCCTTCCCCACCCTGAGCAGAGCCCCTGCAGCTGAAGACCTCAGAAAACCAGCCACAACCATGCTCAAGGCTCCTCTCTACAGGTTTGGACGAGTGTCATGCATGAAGGAACTGGCAGAGGAACCCAGCTGTGTGGGACTCTGGGCTGAGATCTCCAAGCCTGCTCAGATCGGGACTGGGCCTCTTTTGTCCAGATACCCTATTTTCCAGTAGCTAGGCAGTCACAGCCAGAAACTGCCCTGGCTTCTTCCCTGTAATCCCATCAACTACCAACATCTAGAGACTATAAAACCAAGCTCCCAGCAATCTTATAGTCTAGTTCTCCCTCTCAGAGAATGTGGCAAGCTACTGAGAGTTTCCTGCCCACATAGGAGAGCCTGGCAAACTCACTGTGGCATATTCATATGCCCAAACCAGTAACAATGATGGGTCTCATTCCCCTGACCCTGAAAGAGCCTCCAATATGGCACCATTGGGAAGGAAGAGTAGAGAGTCTTCAAAAATCTCATGGCTAGGACGAATGGATACGTTACTGAAACAGCTCGAGAAAATCAATGATCAGTAGGATGAGGATGATGATGATGATTCTGGAGATGCAAAACCGTACAATAGAAATGATATCTTCACTTGTATGTTTATTGCAGCACTGTTTATAATAGCCAAAATCTGGAAAATACGGAAGTACCTGAGAAGAGATAACTGGTTAAAGAAACTTTGGTATATCTACAAAATGGAATATTATGCAGCTGTTAGAAAAGATGAAGTCATGAAATTGAAAGTAAGTGGATCCACATGGAGAGTATCAAGGTAAGTGAAATGAGTCAGAAAGAGAGGTGCAGACAGAGAAGGACTGCACTTATTTGTGTAATATAAAATAACATACTGGGAGACTAACACCCAAGAATAGCAGAGATAAGGGCCAGGAGAATTGCTCCATGACATGAAAGCTAGCCTCGGCCTCACATACAGGCAGCTGAGATAGAGATGGGACCATTAATCAAAAAATTCTTTGAGGGCTCGCTCAGGATGGGAGATACTTGCTGAAAGTATACTATAGACCAACCATGATGGCCACTTAATACCTGTATAACAAACCATAACACCCAGAAGGAGAGAGAGACTAAAAGGGAATGTGCCTGGCACACAGGTGGAGGGGATGGGGTAGGAGGGAGGGAGGGATACTGGGAACATTAGTGGTGGAGAATGGGCACTGTTGGAGGGATGGGTACTCAATCATTGTATGACTGTAACATAAGCACAAAGGTGTGTAAGTCTGTAATTGTACCTCATGGTGATTCGTTAAAGTAAAATTAAAAAATAAAGCAATTGGCTTAATATTTTTCAGAAGTCACAGTATGAAATAGACATAAATATAAGATAAGTAGTTAAATCAAGGGCTGGAGCAATAGCACAGTGGGAAGGGCATTTGCCTTGCATGCGGCCTACAAGGGTTAGATTCTTCTGCCCCTCTTGGAGAGCCCAGCAAGCTGCTGAGAGTATCCTGGCCACACGAAAGAGCCTGGTAAGCTACCCCTGGCATATTTGATATGCCAAACACAGTATCAACAAGTCTTACAATGGAGATGTGCCTGCTCGAGTGAATCGATGAGCAATGGGATGACAGTGACAGTGACAGTTAAATGAAAACCATGTTGAGTAAGGATAGACACTCCTATAGATAAATCTGTAATTTCCTTGTTCTGTCTACCAGGATGTACCAGATGATTCTATTCTTTAATAATTTAAGTGATTTCTGGCACATGAGAAACAATTTATTTAAAAAAATGTATATTATGATTTTCACCTTGATACAGTGTTGATTATTTTAATAAAGTAATCAAAGTCAGTCTGGTTAGTAGGTATTTCTAAAACACCATAATCTGGGAAGCTGGCACGTAAGTTAAATGACTGGAGTGCATGCATTACATGGAGAAAACCTGCACTATATGATCTCCCAGCACCTCCAACTGTTATCCTGAACATGTGTCAGGAGTAATCCCCATTAACTCATTTTAGAGAGCTGTTGCTTCCCTTAAACAAAGAACACAACATGAGATTACACTGGACCATCATAATTTATTTATTAAAGATAAATGTTGCATATTACCAGTAAACTAGGAAGATGACAGGAATCTCCTTTGAGATCATCAAAAAATAGATCGGTAGAAATGATTAGCAGGTTGATAATTGTTCAGTGGAGACGTGGATACATGAAGCCTCAGTATACTTTTCACTCTAATTCTGTGTGTTAAAAATACTTCTAAAATTAAAAATTGATAGTCTCTTGATCAGTTCTGAAATTTAAAACTGGATGCTTCGGGAAGAGCTCAGTGTCTTGGAGCCATGCAAATATTAAGGTTATGAGTTGAATCCCTGATGCCATAATTGGTGCTGGGCTCACTACTGACATCTGTATGTGCCGGGCAGCTCTGCTCTCTGAGTTTCCAGGCAGAAAGAAACTTCTGGCTCTAAGATGAAATCTTTGAAGTACCACAAATTAGGGCAGTGATAGAGTGACTTCCAGTGGGGAGTGGAGCAGTGGAGAGGAGATAAATTAGCACGAGAGGAAGTGAGGCTCTTAGTAAGCACGAGTGTGAGCATAGCAACTTCCATGTGGAACCCCCATGAGAATACTGAAAGCAGAATGTGTTTGGGTATCACATCTAAAAGAATGTTCCCTGAGAGCCTGCATATCAGCACTGTCCTGAAAGAAGAGAGACTCTCAGAATCACTGTGGCCAAGTACGTGAGCACCATGAACCCGAAAACAGGCACTTTACTCAAGTGTGTGCACAACCCTGAGTTGTCTCAGCAGCAACAACAGAGAAAAGAAGAGGACATATTAGTTTATAAATTTTCTATACATCCGAGTTTTTAGTGCCTAATGATTATAAGCATATCTCTGAGCATGGCAGGCATGAGTAGCATTGTTTCTCTACTCTCCTCACCAAAGTTAAACAATCAAGCCTGCTGAGTCTCAGCCATATTCAAGCACGGTTAGAGAGAGCATCCTTCCAACAAAAATGTTTAAGTACATCTTTGGTTCCTTGAAAGGATCTAACAATGAAAGGTATAGATATTTACCTTAATTGAACAATCACAACCATAAACAGAAGGAAAATGAAATAGTGTGGTAGGTAGACAAGACCATTCACCTAACTCACAATATCAGTTAAATCATTTCTGCACTGACAGATACTATCAACAAATTGATATCATATCTAAAACAACCTCTTATGTCAAATGCTTGCTTGTTTTCTTTTTCTTTCTTTCTTTCTTTCTTTCTTTCTTTCTTTCTTTCTTTCTTTCTTTCTTTCTTTCTTTCTTTCTTTCTTTCTTTCTTTCTTTCTTTCTTTCTTTCTTACTCTCTCTTTATCTCTCTTTCTTTCTCTCTCTTTCTTTCCCTTCCTTCCTTCCTTCCTTCCTTCCTTCCTTCCTTCCTTCCTTCCTTCCTTCCTTCCTTCCTTCCTTCCTTCCTTCCTTCCTTCCTTCCTTCCTTCCTTCCTCCCTCCCTCCCTTCCTCCCTCCCTCCCTCCCTCCCTCCCTCCCTCCCTTCCTTCCTTCCTTCCTTCCTTCTTTCCTTCCTCCCTCCCTCCCTCCCTCCCTCCCTCCCTCCCTCCCTTCCTTCCTTCCTTCCTTCCTTCCTTCCTTCCTTCCTTCCTTCCTTCCTTCCTTCCTTCCTTCCTCCCTCCCTCCCTCCCTCCCTCCCTTCCTCCCTCCCTCCCTCCCTCCCTCCCTCCCTCCCTCCCTCCCTCCCTCCCTCCCTCCCTTCCTCCCTTCCTCCCTTCCTTCCTTCCTTCCTTCTTTCCTTCCTTCCTTCCTTCCTTCCTTCCTTCCTTCCTTCCTTCCTTCCTTCCTTCCTTCCCTCCTTCCTTCCATCCTTCCTCCCACCCTCCCTCTCTTCTGTCGTCCCTCCATTTCTCCCTGTTTTGTGTATCTATTATTCACTTTTAAATGACATTTTGTTTGTTTGGGGGTTGAACTCAGTTGTGTTCATGGCTTACTCCTAGCTCAATGCTCAGGAAACACTCCTGGTGGGGATCAAGGGGTCATTTGTGGGATGTCAAGGATTGAACCTTGATAGATTTCATGCAATGGAAGTGCCCTACCCATTGACAATCTCTCTGGTCCTTTAAATGAATTTTATGAAAGATTCTAAATGTGAAAAGTAAAACATACCTTTTAAATGTGATGCGTGAATTTTGGTATTCATATTAATCATATCCTTTTATGACTAAATTTATTTCAACAAATGTTCTTTGAATTCAAGACTTTGATTTTGGTACTCATGATAATGAATTTGAACAATAAACCTGATCTTGACCATTTGTTAAGTAAAGTTCTTCATATAATTTGTATCATCTAGAGGAGGAATCTCAACAGTAGAGAAATCCGCCACTCATAAATGTTGAAAAATAAGGATAAGAATAATTTAAAAGTTCTTGGTCACTATGTTGTACCGAGTTTATTGATAAACTATATAATGATCATTTTCTATAAGGTGACCATCATGCAAGCTTAAGGAATTGAGGGAACAAACTATGCCTTTAGCAGACATACAAGATCTTAGACAGCAGAAACAAGGCACAATCTCACAAGTGAAAGTCACCCTGATACAGCCAATGAACAAAAATGGAATCCAGTATGGCTAGAGGAGATAAAGTCATCTGAGTGGCATGCAGCAGATAGATTAGATTGCTATCCAGATGATCTGGATGGTTCCAGATGAAGGACATGAGAGATCAGTGCTTATATCAATACCAAGAGGGACAGATTTTAAATGCAGCAGTGATATACTGTGACTTGCATTTTAAAATATATATCAATTATATTGAGAAAATTATTATTTAAAACTTAAATAGGCTCTTTTTGTTCCAAATTTAATTTAAAACTTCACTATCTCCATTTTCTTGTTCCAGTGTTCTCTCCAATCTTTAAAAAGTCTTTCCCAAACCACTCCTCTCGTTACAAATTTTAATGTCTTCTACAGAATTATTCTATACTAGCTTTACTAACTCATTTAAACATCAAGACCTTTGGAGAAAATCTGTATATTTTCTACTACCAAATTACTTTCATGGGTGGTATGAAAGTGTCCCTTATTTTTCTGCTTTTCTGTATAAATTATTGAAACTAAAATAAAGTGAACCTTTGCTAGTATCCCAGCAATGCATTCATTCATCTTGTTTCGACTCAAAGTTTCTTATCATAAGCCTCTCTCTATGTTGAATCAACACTATCATACAAAGATAATTTCTATCATACAAATATATATATATCTATATGTTTTATGCATATTATCTATACATTTATCTGTTACTGTTAAATCTGGCATTAATTTCTAAAATATCTGTTCTTTACTGTAAAACTAAAGAACATTTTTATGGAGTAATTTATGTATATATTTTCCTTCAATTCACTCCTGGACTTATTATTTTTTTATATTTTTACACTTTTCCAGTAAGCTAACATAGGTTTACAGAACTGAATTTTAGGGTAGAGTTCATACCTCTTTAAATAGATTTTGTCAAACCCAGCAACGTTGAATTCTATTCCTGTATAATTCCTTTATAATAGTCCACTAGGCTGTCCCTATCAGTACCTCTTACCTATCCTCATAATCTCAGTTCTATGGCCTGAGACAATGATTTTCTTTCTATTTTATTACTTTTTTGTCTCCATGTTCCACATACAAATGAGGTTATCTGATGCTTTTCTCCTGAATTCTTCTTAAGTTAGCATGACTGCTTCTATTTACATGCCTGATGTAAAAGGCAAGACTTCTGTTTTTCTCAAAGTTGAATAGTATTTCATTGTAAATGTACCACACACCGCACATATTAGGATATATTAAAGAATATGTGTTACATCTCATTGTGAATGCACCACATATACTTTACCCTCTCATTTGGCAATGAATTCCTGAATATTGGCTATTCAAATATTGGTTTGAATATTGGCTATTCAATCTTTATCCCACCCACCCCAAGCAAAAATACCATCTTCATGGTGAAGCATTGGATACAATAAGCTGTCAGATTATTTATGTATTTAAAATGTAGAGAAAATTAGATGGATATTTTGGGATATGAGTAGCTAATAATGTTAGATGCTCTTAAAATTTGTTTATACTTCATCTGAAAGGCATTTGCATAGTTCTGACAATTGCTGTCATCCAGCATTTAGGAAAGACTGTGCAAAATATCTGCCTCTCACCAGTTTTACATTTATAGTTATGATAACTCTGGAACACATTTCTCATTCCATTTTCCAAAGGTTTCCTATGAAGCACTTCAACTGCTCAAAACTACATCACTTAATTTCTTAAGCTTTATCAGTAATGATTTGCATTCCATATACTGCTACATTCACATGTAGGATAACATCGGTTTTTCCATTCTCCCTTGCTACAGAGAGCTTAGGTTTTTTGGGTGATACCTATCACAGTGCTCATGAAGCACTTCCATTCCTCTGTGTTTATTGGAATGCAGTTCTAAACATTTTAAGATAACATTGATATGCCCTGTTTTCCTTGCCACAGGGAGCTCACATTTATCACAGTGCTCCTGAGGCACTTTCATTCCACTGTATTTATCTGTAAACTCCTCTCTATGTTCTCTTCCCCACCTGGTCTACCACCGTTTCCCCCTAATCGACTCTATTAACTTGTAAGGTCAGATTCTTCAGAAATCTATGATTTTATATGTATGAGTGAGACATTGCCTTTCTCCTCTCCTTATGTCTTTTGAATAGTTTACTTTAAAACAATGTCCTTATTGGGCATTGCTTTAAACAAAGGAGGACAGTTAATATTATGATTTTGTAATTTGGGAGTAAATTTTCTCCAAACAATCTGCACTCCGGGGCATCTGCTTTGTCAATTTAAGCCTCACTTGCTCTTTGTTCCTAGCAACCCAAAAGCATGGTTCCGATGAGGGACTGAATGGACCCAGGGCAAGCTGTGAGCCACCCTGGCATTGAAATGGGCCAGTACGAAGTGCCACAATACTCAACTACAAGTTGAGAGCGTTGTCATGGAAAAATCTTGTCATAATCCAAAAGTAATGACGAGATTAGGACCCTATTTGGATTAAAAAAGAATAATCTGGCCTGAGCACTGCAGTATGAGATCGAGATGACCCCAGGAGAGCAATTCTATAAGCTTAATGTATCACTTACTGTGCCCATACAAAATTAATAATATTATGAATGTTTATATGTTTGTTGGACAAGGAGTGGAGAAACACACCCATGGGATTCTGCTCTTCGGTGGGTTGTCCTGCTGAATGAGAATATGTCCTAGAAGCAGCTTTCCTTGAAGGAAACACTTTACCTCTGTTGATTGTATGACCACACCTATGTGTAAGCCTCAACCTCTCATGCTTTGAGATTTAACTAGGATGTAAGACGGGGTGGGGAAATTCAGTGCTAGAAGGAGATTGAAAGGGGATCAAGAAGTAGAATGCATTAGCATGGGGGAGAGAGAAGCAGAAGGAGAATCAGAGGAGAATAGAGATGGGAATGAAATAAAATGCAACTGACACCAACCAGCCTGGCCCTTGTTCCTTCCTTGCCTTGCCAATTGCCATCGGCCTCCCCAGTGTGGGAGGAGCAGCCCGAGACTACTGAACATGGGCAGTGGAGAAAGAGAGCTGCAGTGCCAAGGTTACCTCAATTTTTATTTGGTAAATACACACTCACTTATGTATTTGTGCAAGAATTTAGTTCTGAGAAAAATTGCACACAGATGTATGATATATTTTTTTTTTCTTTTTGGGTCACACCTGGCGATGCACAGGGGTTACTTCTGGCTCTGCACTCAGGAATTACCCCTGGCCATGCCCAGGGGACCATATGGGATGCTGGGATTCGAATCCGGGTCGGCCGCGTGCAAGGCAAACGCCCTATCTGCTGTGCTATCTCTCCAGCCCCCACAGATGTATGATATTTGATTTGAATGTGTAAAAAGTATAAGAGTAATTGGTAGCTTAAAGAAAGGATATCTTGACATTAAAGGTATTCACTTTTGATATGTTAAAGCTGAAATTAAAGAAGACATGACAGGTATAAATTTGAGGTATGACACTTTTTGATATATATGCATATGTGTATACATATATATTTGCTGCAGAGTCTTCACATGAACAGTAAATACTCATAAAGTAGAGAGTTTATATAGCTGAGCTCTGAAACAACCAGTTCATAGGGGCAAAAAAGTGATGAAAATTCAACTAAGAAAATAGAAAGACTAACTGGTATGTGAAGGACTATAAAAGAAAAAAGTTTGACCTACCATATAGGGTTAATACCATTTTCAAAAAAAATGCATGACACTTTTAGTTTCTGCTCATAGTAAAAATGACTAACAACTGAACATCTACTAATTAAATTGACAGTGTTAAAGTCTTAGTGATGTTCCAAAGTGATCAGGATTAAAAGGGGTTTGTTTACAGGAGAAAATAACAAAAGTCAAAATAATACAGAAACTATGTTCAAATATTTGAATCTTTTTTTTCTTAAAACATAATAAATTATGATTAGTGTCAAGAAAAGTGCATTTTTAAAGGCATACTAAGAGAAAATTGAGGAAGTAATCATAGAATAAAAGAAAAGCTCCACTAAAAAGAAAAATAAAACATTTTAAGAAAGAATATTCTTTGTTACATTACAAGGATCAAGGTCTTACAAGCAGAAGAATGAAATCAGTTAGAAAGTTCGGTCATTGTAATTGGAATATGGGTAGATATTTGTAGCGATAATTATAGAACTATAAATATAGTTGTGGTGGAATAATTATGGGCTTCCTTTCTGCTATTTGTTTTCTTTTATGAGAAAATTAAAAACTAAACTTAAAAACTAAAAATGATATTAGGAAAAAACATTAGTTTTATTTGAAGAGAAAGAAATAAGAGAAATTGAAGCTAGATTTTGCAAGAAGTAAATAAAATGATCTTATGATTGACACAGAGAACAAAAAATTCCCTTAGAGATAGTGATCATGAAATCAAAATAATTTTTCTTTTAGCTACCTATATTCATTCATTCATTAAATGTAGGTGAAATCATTGTAATGTAGGTGTATCACTGTCATTCTGTTGATCAGAAATTTGCTCGAGAGGGCACCAGTAATGTCTCTATTCTTCCTAGTCCTGAATTTTTAGCCTCTTTTTACTCATTCTTCCCAGTGGTGCAGCTTTGGAGGCTATTTCAGGGTAAGGGGAAAGAGACCCATCGTATTTACTGTATTTGGCATATCGAATACGCCACAGAGAGCTTACCAGTCTCTGTCGTGTGCGCAGATTGCTCTCGGTACCTTGCCAGGTTCTTTGAGAGGGAAAACTAGGCTATAAGTGGTCACAGACCACGAATATGGCTGCGCACTTCCGGGAACGTTGTTTCATAGTTTCTGGATCTTGCTAGTTGATGAGATTACATGGTACCAGGGGCAGTATGTGGGTGTGGCTGACAAGCTACTGGAAAATGAGATCTCAGCCCCATATCCTTCACACCTGGGTTCCTCTGCCCGTTCCTTCATGCGTGAGGCTCATCTGGACATGTGGAGAGGGGCCTTGAACATGGCTGTGACTGGGTTCTGGAGGTCTTCGGCTGTCAGGGCTCTAGTCAGGGCAGGGAGAGAGAGTCAATCTAGAAGCAGGGTGGGGGTAGAGTGAAATAAAACAATAAAATGAGAAAGCAACAAGAAAACTTTGGAAATCATCAAAGACATGCTTATATTAACAGGATGTGTGATTTAATCTATGTTAGAAGAGAAAGCTCTGATAGAAATGAGGCATGATGCAAAGTTAGTGTGATCAATGGTTTGTATCTTCAAAACACATTTGGGTGTTTTAGACTTGAGAAAACGGTAAAGAGTTGTGAAAAAAATATTCTGGAATTAAGTTTAGTGTCATGGGCATAATTAAAACAAAGATTGTACACACACACATACACACACACACAAATCTACCGTGTCCTGGCAGCAGAATTCTATATGTTGTCTAAATTCCTTTCTATATTTTAAGCAATGTAGTTTTCATCAAAATGGGGTAGCAACTGGACCTTAACGAGACACCTCTGTTTAAAGTCTCCAAGAATGGAATATGACCTGCATATCTATCTATGAAAAATAGGACAGCAACAGACCCAATATTTTTAGAGTAGAAATAGTCACTGAACTTGTTCACATTGCTTCAGCTAGAGCAAGATATATGAGCCACTGTTAGATTAAAGGCAGAGAAGGCTAGAAACTGTCTTGCCAAAGGTTTAAAATGGTGTGCTTATCATGAGAGTATAGACTGACAGTACTGACAGCTCCAGATCTGGTATGGGAAATCTATTTACTTCAACCTCACCTGTCATTGCCTGCCCAGTCACTTCTCAGCTGCTATAAACTCTCACTTTTTCTCAGGCAACACGACTGGCAGGTTTAAAAAGGGGATTTAGATTTTTCAATGAAATAATGAAAGTTCAAAGCATCACACAGGCAAGGTTGTTTCCTGAGGGTTTCTTTCATTTTTTTTTTTCACTGCAGTACAGAACTGAGTTTGTAATAAACTAGTGAGGAAACACCTGACAAAGTATTTCACAGGAATGAGGACAACACACATAATTTACTAACACGTATACAATCTAAATAATCTGGATTAACTAGACATTAGTTTTGTCTTTGAATATCTAAAGAAATTAAGAACAATGCTTAGTTTTTTGTAGTTTATGAGTATCTATATACCTCTATGACAATTTGATTTCAGGTCAGTATAAATATGACTCTATGTGACTAGCAAAATGGAGAACATATTCTCACCAGCAACAATAAAAATACTGTGATTTATTCTTGTAAATATCACTAAGATAGAAAAATGAATGAATAGATTCTTGATACTAGAGATCACAACTGATCTAAAACTAGCTACTTTAATAAGGTGAAAGGAAAGATAATTATAAGATTACCCTGTGAAACTCAGAATCTTATTTTTATAAAATAGTAATCTGTTTGTCATTCAAAGGAAAATTATTATGAAAACGATGTATTAAGGAGAATATAAACCGTATGCATTGGTATACATATTTTTAAAGATGATTTTTTATATCGACTAGTTCCCTTGGAAATCAACACATTGAATGATGAATAAAAGAGGATTAAGAGAAGCTCAATTACATTTCATTAGAAAATAAAACAATTAAATATTATGAGTTAATCCATAAAATTTTTATCTGAAATTATTTTTAAAAATCAATTAAGTAATATTTTGTTGGGAAAGGCAGTGTTTATAATGAACAAAATATCTGCTTAACCTTGTTTTCTTAGGTTATTTTTAATATAATAACAGAAAAATAACAGACTTCATACTTTAATATTTGCAGATGTAGGAAATGAAAATTGAAATGAAACTATCTATTTCTCTTTGTCTCTGTTTTGTTCTCTGTGTCTCTCATTTTTTTCTCTCCTCATTTTTTCCTCTTTTCTCCACTTTTAGGATTACATAACAAAAAACTCTGAAAGGTGATTTCAAGAATAATCCTGATGATTTTTACTTGTTCTCAATGTCTATTTACTGACATTAATCAGTACCCCTGGTGACTTTTTATATGAAAATGTCAATATGAGACCCTGTTTATAAACAAAGGGAATGCTGAACTACTTCATAAGTACGACAGCTCTTTCAATGAAAATGTCTTGCGCTCATTATTTTATATACATTGATAAAATTCAACACAGCAGAGACAGGATGCTCATACTAAGTGCTAGATATGTAGACCATGCTCTCAAAGTATTCACAGAAGTCAGAATAAGTATTTACATATGTGTGGGCAAGCAATACATCCTTTGAATGATTGAATGAATGAATTGAATGTGGACAGGTAATCCATTCCTAAATAAATGAATCATGTTCAACAAACTAATTCCTGACTATTCATCTGATTTTGCATCATCGTATCTGTTCCTTGAAAAACAAATCAGGACTGGAGCAATAGTGCAGTGGATAGGACGCTTGGCTGGTATGTGGCTGACCTGACTTGGAACCCTAGCATCCCATAAGGTCCCCAGAGCACCATCAGGAGTGATCCCTGAGTGTAGAGCGAGGAGTAAGACTTGGGGATCACAGGGTGGGGCCCAAAATCTAGGAAACAAATAAACAGACAAAAAGAATGCCCCCAATTGTACTTGGTAGTCAGCTGGTTCGGTGTTCCTCTTGCTCGTGCCCAATGTAAGTTCTATCCCTGGCATTCCAGATAGTCCCCCGAATACCAGCAGTAGCGGTTTCTGGAGTAACCCCTGAAAATTGGCAGGTGTGTCCCAAAACCAAAATAAATAAATAAACAGGACAAAAAATGAAAACAGTGTATTTGGAAATTGTTCCTGTTATACTTTGTCTTATAATCAAAATTATTTTTGTTCAACTATATATTTACGTGCTAAAATGGATAAAGCTATTTAATTCTGCCAAGATCCACATAATAAAATTGTCTAACATTAATTATTAGGATGCCTTTCTATCTAGGATCATGCTAGAATACCCAATACAATCACATTAGGTACTACTGGAAATGATATGCTGTCATTATCACAATGTTTGGCAAAACGTTTTGCCAAAACCTGACATATGATTATATATGAAAAGAGATGTCCTCAGTTTGTTTTGTTTAAAGGTGGCATGATTTTCTATGTCTTTACATTGAAGTGGCTGTTGATTACTTTTTGGTCAGTCTTTATTCAATACCTATCTTTGCAATAAAAAAATATAAACATATACATGTGTCTCTTCACAATACTTCTTACCATTTCCACTTTCAGGAAATAGCTAGGTTCTAAAATAGTAATATGGTATTAATACACAAAGTAAATTAAATATCTCCCAATTAAATGTATTACATTATAATATTCTATGTATTCAGCAATGAAATAATAATGAATATAAAAGAAAAATGCATTTAAAAGAAAATTAAGACTCGTTTTGAGATAATAAGTATTTTTTTCTCTGCTTAAATATGCAAAAGTAAAATAAGACACATATCTGTAAATTTATTTCCACTATCTCTGAGTAATATATGTCATTTAAAAAAATTTATTGAATCACTGTGAGATAGCTACAAGCTTTCATGTTTGGGTTATAGTCACACGATGATCAAACACCCAACCCTCCACCAGGAGTGCACCAACTCCTCCCACCACCAATATCCCAGGTGTACCCCCCCTTTCTCACCCTCCCCCTGCCTCCATGGCAGACAATATTCCCTGTACTCTCTTTCTACTTCGGGCATCATGGCTTGGAACACAGACACTGAGTGGTCATCATGTTTGGTCCATTAACTACCTTCGGCACGCATTTCCCATCCCGACCAATTCCTCCTGCCATCATTTTCTTAGTGATGCCTTCTCTATTCCATCTGCCTTCTCCCCTCCACTCATGAAGCAGGCTTCCAGCTATGGGACAATTCTCCTGGCCCTTGTATCAACTGTCTTGGGTGTCAGCCTTATGTGATGTTATTCTATACTCCACAAATGAGTGCAGTTCTTCTACATCTGTCCCTCACTTTCTGACTCATTTCATTTAGCATGATATTCTCCATGTCTATCCATTTATAAGCAAATTTAATGACTTCATCTCTCCTAAAAGCTGCATAGTATTCCATTGTGTAGATGTACCAACTTTCTTTAACCAGTCATTTGTTTTAGGGCACTTGGGTTGTTTCCAGATTTTGGCTATTGTGAACAGTGCTGCAATGAATATGTAGGTACAGATGTCATTTCTACTGTGCTTTTCTACATCCTTGGGATATATTCCCAGAAATGGTATGCAGGGTCATATGGAAACTCAATTTCTAGTTTTTGAAGGACTGTCCATATTGTTTTTCAGAAAGGCTGGACCAGTCGGCATTCCCGACAGTGAAAGAGCATCCTTTTTTCCCCACATCCATGCCAACACTGGTTGATTTTGTTCTTTTGAATGTGTTCCAGGCTCTGTGGTATGAGATGATATCTCACTGGTGTTTTGATTTGCATCTCCCTGATGACTAAGCATGTGGAGCATTTTTTCACGTGCCTTTTGGCTATTTGCATTTCTTTTTTGAGGAAACTTCTGTTCATTTCTTCTTCCCATTTTTTGATGGGGTTGGAGGTTTTTTTCTTTTACAATTCTACTTGTGTCTTGTGTATCCTTGATATTAATCCCTTATCAGATGGGTATTGGGTAAATACTCTCCCATTCTATAGGTTCTTTCTGTATTTTGGTCACTGTTTCTTTTGAAGTGCAGAAGCTTCTTAGTTTGATGTAGTCCCATTTGTTTATGTTTGCTTCCACTTGCATGGTCAGTGCTCTTTCATTCTTAAAGATGCTTTTAGGTTCAATGTCATGGAGAGTTCTGCCTACATTTTCCTCTATGTTCCTTATAGATTCATGTCTGATGTTGAGGTCTTTAATCCACTTCTATCTGACTTTTGTGTCTGGCATTAGACAGAGGTAAGGGTTTATTTTTTTTGCAGGTAGCTATCCAGTTTTTCCAGCATCACTTGTTGAAGAAGCTTTCCTCTTCACTGCAAAAGTAAAATAAGACACATATCTGTAAAATTTATTTCCAAAATCTCTGAGTGGTATATCTGTCTTGTTAGAGATTTCTTAAGCAATTTTTAATTGACAACACAAGTTAGACATCACAGAGCAATGTACATGAAGGACTTGCATCTGTCAGAGTTTCTAAGAGCTAATCCTTCTTTAATATGTTTGCTTCCTTTGTATTGTGTTTTCTTTCAATGTGACAGATCTCAATATTTATGAGAACCAGGTACATATAATCATTGCATCTCAAAAGAAAGAGATCCTGAAATTATCTTTTTAAAAAACTATTGAGACAATGACAGCTATTGGAAATGAGAACATAACGTCAATTTTTCATAAAAACTCAGTTGCTTAGGTGAATTCAAACAAATGTTTAGGTGTGATATATATAAACCTCTAATGAAATTTGTATCAGTAGATAAGAAATAACTTAAGGAAATAATAGAACACTATGACTTTTTATGATTTTTTTTCTCACAAACTGTAACAAAAGAACATAAATTTTTGATTTTTCTGCCTGTATGCCCCTCTCTTTTTTTTGGTATTCACATATATCTGTTAGGTAAAGTAAACATTTAATTAATAATTAATGAAAAAATAGCAATATATTCAAAATTGGCATATGCCCTGCCAAGGTTCACCCATATGTAATAAAATCATTTTTCCTTAAATATATTTCAACCTCATAGAATGGAACGAGTGTTTCAAAGAACTTCAAAATCTCTGTTTAGTTCTCGGTCTTGTGTCTATCCAAATGTCACTGTAATAAACAAAAGGCACATATATCATTAAAAAGAAATGCTTTGTATTCTTCAGATATATGCTAAGGTGTGAAGTAGTTAAGTTATATAGAAATTTCTTTTTGTTTTTTGAGTACTGTTTACAGTATTTTTCCATAGAGTCTAACTAGACATTTTCACCAAAAGTGAATCATTATTTCCTTGCCAACATTGTTTCTTGTTGGATATCATTGGTTTGTCCTTTCCCCTTGCCACTAGGAGCTTAGGTTTATCAGTCACACCCATCAAAGTGCTCCCGAGTCACTCCCATTCCTTTGTTTATCTGTAACCATTTCTATCAGTTTATCTGCTCTTCCCTTAATCAAACTCTGTTAATTGGTAAGGTCAGAACTTTCTAGGACACTGAATATTATAACATTGCCTTTCTCTCCTCTTTATGCCTTTTGAATAATTTACTTTAAAGCTATGTTCTTTTTGTATAGACACAAGAAGACGATATTATGTTTTTATAACTTAAGACTTAATTGGCCTCGAATATTATTCCCTTCTGGGCATCTGCTTTCTCCACTTAAGCCTCAGTTGCCCTCAGTTCCTAGCACCCCAAAGTAGGGTCCCCGACGTGGGACGGGAAGGATCCAGGGCAAGCGGTGAGTTATGTGCTACCCTGGCATCGAGATGGGCCTGGCCAAAGTGCCTAATTCTTAACTATAAGTTAAGAGCTTGATCATAGACAAATGCTGTCATGATCCAATAGTAATTATGAGACTGGGACCCTGCCAGGGATAGGAAAGACTGATCTGGCCTGAGCACTGTAGTCTGAGATTGAGATGGCCCCAGGAGAGCAATTCTATAAGCTTTAATGCATCTCTTATTGTGTCCATACAAAATAATTAATATTATGAATTCTTATATGTTTGCTGGCTGAGGAGAAGAGAAACACATTCATGGGACTCTGCCCTTGGGTGGATCCTCCTGCTGATAGAGAATTAAGTCCTAGGAGAAGCATCCCCTGAGGGAAAAGAACCTTACCCTATTGTTGACCACACCTAGGCGTACGCCCCAACCCCCTCATGCGGTGGAGATTTAACTAGGCTGTAAGAGTGGGTTGGGGGCCAGATCCATGGAGCCAGATTCATGGGGGCCAGATCCACGGGGGCCAGATCCACTGATCGAGAGAGAGATCGAGAGCCGGGAGAGAGGCAGAGAGAGAGAGAATGAAGTAGGATGGGGGAGAAAGAAGCAGGAGGAGAATCAGAGGAGAATGGAGATGGACATGAAATAAACCGATCGAGCAACCAGTTTGGCCTTCTTCCTTCCTTCGCCTGCCTTGCCGCCTGAGCGCCCTATTCTTTTTATTTTTATTTTTACACAGTTTCTAGATTTACTGGCATGAAGTGATATCAGAATACTGTTTTGGTTTGCATTTACTTCAAAATCAGTGATGATGAACTTTTTCATATTATTCCAAATGCCCAGTGGCAGATGAGTCGATGAAGAAATTGTGATATACTCTTCAAATCTGAGAAAAGATAAAATCTTTCTATTACTTCAACTTGGAAGATCTGGACAATGCCATGTTAAGTGAAGTTAGGGACATGATTTTTCCAAATGGAGAAAGATAAAAACCAGTGTTCTCCTTCTGATATATGGGAAAAGAAGAAAGACGAAGGGAGGAAGGAAGGAAGGAAGGAAGGAAGGAAGGAAGGAAGGAAGGAAGGAAGGAAGGAAGGAAGGAAGGAAGGAAGGAAGGAAGGAAGGTAGGGAGCAAGGGAGGGAGAGAGGGAGGTAAGGAGGGAGGGAGGGAGGAAGGCAGGGAGGGAGAGAGGAAGGGAGGAAGGGAGGAAGGAAGGAAGGAAGGAAGGAAGGAAGGAAGGAAGGAAGGAAGGAAGGAAGGAAGGAAGGAAGGAAGGAAGGAAGGAAGGAAGGAAGGAAGGAAGGAAGGAAGGAAGGAAGGAAGGAAGGAAGACCAGATGTATTTTGGGCCACACCCAGAATTGAGCTACTACTAACTCAGGAGTGACTTCATACAGAGCCCATATTAAATGCCAGATATTGTACTTTAAAATGTGGATTAGCAGCATGCAAGACAATTGCCTTATCTACTATGTCATCTAACCCAAACCCTACAATGCCCAGTGGACACTGATACATTGATCAAAAAATGAGTTAGGAGAAAAGTCAATAAATGTTGATGAAAAGAATCATCACTAAACAGTTCTTTATATACTATTTATAGTAACATTTGCAATTTATAGTAAGATTAATATACCTGCATTTATATGCAAAATACCCTCTCTATATACATACCTGTAAAAAATACACTTTGATTGGAATATTTGCTTGTGCTTATATCCATGGATATATATATATATATGTTTTTTTACAGAAAATAAATGCTTTGCTTAATTCAGGAAAATATGAGATATTGTATCCTTTTCCCTCAGTTTGCAATGCAATAATCAGTTTCTGTTTCTTGTCAGTTATTTGATTTCTTTGTAATTCAATAGAATTATTTGAAGACTTTATAAGAACAAATATGCCATATTTTGTTTTATTTTTAGTTTTGGCCACACCCATAATGCTCAGGAGTTATCCCTGTCTCTGAACTCAGACTCCTGGCAGTGAGTGCTCAGGGGACCTATGGATGCTGGGGATAGAAATTGGATAGACTGCACTAAGGCAAATGCATTACCTGTTACCTGATGTACTATTGCTCTGGCCCCAAATTTCCTATACTTATTTGTTATTTAAGAGAATTCATTTGTCTCTATCCAAGTAAAATAGAAAATGAATCTTTTTGCATCTTATCTGTCTCTTTCACCGTTATTTGCCTTTATTTTTGGAACTTTTACTTTAAACTTATATTCAGTTTTTATGACAAATATAGTTATATCAGAAAGCTGGATGGAACAGATAACTATACTATGCATAGTATCCTTCCATTCCATAAATAATTGTTTACTCTGGATCATAGTAAATTAATGTCTTTAATTCTAAATGAATGTTTTAATATATATTTTGAATATTTAATATTTACATTTTAGCACTTAGACAACAGATTCCAAAAAGAATTTGAAGATAAAGAAATATTGTAGTTTCCCAAGACTCATACGTAAGAGGGTGGGGGGAAACATTTATCTATGGATGAATACAGTGATGATGTATATATACATATATATATATATGACTTTTTGTTTCTTTCAGGTATATTCTATCACTGTAGTACTGTTGTCCCGATGTTCATTGATTTGTTTGAGCGGGCACCAGTAACATCTCCATTGTGGGACATTATGAGATATATTTGCACGCACGACAGAGCCTTGCAAGCTACCCGTGGCATACTCGATATATTCTATAATAATCTGAAAATAGTACATATTGGGAAAGTATTTCCATAATAAGTAATTATGTCACTATAGAATGTTACAATATTTTTTTCTAGACTAGAACTTTTAAGGTTTATCTCCTTAGCAGCTTTCAAATATGCAGTACAGTATCAAAAACTAAAGTAACTAACAGTAGAATTGTACATTAAAAATTCATTTATTTTATTTATTTTTATTTTTATTTATTTTTTTCGCTTTTTGTGTCACAACTGGCTATGCACAGGGGTTACTCCTGGCTCTGCACTCAGGAATTACCCCTGGCCGTGCTCAGGGGACCATATGGGATGCTGGGATTTGAACCTGGGTCGGCCACGTGCAAGGCAAACGCCCTACCTGCTGTGCTATCTCTCCAGCCCCAAATATTCATTTATTTTATAACTAGAACTTTCACCTTTTGACATACCTTGAATATTAGCACGCCCTTAATTGGTAATCAAATTAATTACAGTTACATTGGAGAAATCTAATCATGTATTAGTAGAACATCATTAATTAATTGAAATGAATATATAAACAATTCAAATGTCTTATTTTACTCATAGATTAGCACTAAAAATCTGGGTATCAAATGAATTAGTATCTTTTAATTTTTTAAAGTAAATGTTTTAAATAAAATTTTAATAAAATAGGATAATGCTGGCAACAAAAGACAGTGGACAAAGGTAGCAATTCCCATTGCTACTGAGAACAGGTTCCTTCAACCATGAGGACAGATGCCACAGAATAAATAACTCAGTGCTGCTCACTTCTTACCTCATCACTCTATTCTTCCTGGTATTTGTGTATAAATATTTTAGTTTACACAAATGTAATCCAAATATATGTGAGTTGCTTTTAACTAGTTTCAGCATTGTATGACATTTAAGGGAGTAGAAATTCAAATTTAAATACTTGAGTGGTACACACGGTGGGTGATTGTATATATATATATATACATATGTATATATACGTATATATATATATATATATTAGGAGATGGAAAAGAACATTATATAAAATAGAAGTACTTAACATTTTCTTTACACATATTTCTTTCCACTTTTGCCCTTTGCCTAATTGTTTACTCATGCAATTCTCTTTTTTCTCTTGTGCTGTATGCATTACACTTTTATAGTATGTTCCTTTTCACCCATTTTATTTCTTTTACATTCACATTTAGGGATGATCTGTTCTAACCTTTTAGTATAAAAACTAAGAGAATTACCAGAAAAGAAGATCTTCTTTTTTGTAAACTGAAAGAAGAAATAGATCTCCAATATTTATGTGTTGTGCTTTCCAATGGCATTATTTATTCTAATATCACTGAGCAGGCATTCATCAGCCAAAGCTATAATCCTTACTTTTTTTGCTAACAACAATTTTTCTTAGCCCCCAAACCAACAGTTTAATTTTGCTTTTTACTTTTGTAGTGAACTGGACCTGTTCTTTGGGTGTTTTAAATTTCCACTTTTTTTTTTAAGCAGCACCAAAATTGATTTTAATCTCATCATCTGATATCTTATTTTTTCTCAGAGAAAATATGAAGAAATATTTTATATTCTACAAAATTAGCTAAACTATTACATATTACATTTGTTGAATAGCACTTAAAATTTAGTATATTATTTAAGTTTAATAACACATATATGGTTGCTATAATAAAATATAATCCACCAATTTATATAGACTGCAATATTATCTCTAGTTTAAATGTTGCTGCTGGTGCTTTTATTTTTATAAGATGATAGTTTATGTATCTGACTTATAAATAAGAAAAATATTTAATTTGCAATGTATATTTCCTTGGGATGCCATATATATTAGAATTTAACTTTTGGTATTTAATAAGGTAGTTCAACAGACAATTCTTAATTCAATTATTTAAACCTGTCTTCTCTTTAGTATTTTGGTAGCATGCAAAAATTAAAGCATGACAATAAGTAAAAATATTAAATTGTATTTTTTGTTGTATTCAATTTCATTATTCCCTTCCTTAACTATTAAGCATTCCATTATGATTTTTTCCCTGATGGTTGTTTTCTTATTTTAAGAATATGTTCAGCATAAAACAAAGAATAATTTTATGATGAAAAATACACTACTTATAGCATCTGATTTTGAAAATTTAGGCTTATGTTTATACTTGCACAATTATTGTTTGCAAAGTCTTGTATAATAATATCTTCATGTTATATTTTGGAAAGTCAGACTATTATTACTAAGTTCTAAACCTCTAAACTAAGTTCTGAAACTTTGAAAAGATATTATAGATTCATGCAGCCATGAATATAACTCACAAAATAATTTGTAGATTTTGATTACTTCCTTGCCTTTGAAGTTATATAACAAAATCAAAGGCAAACTGTTACAACTGAAAAAAAATAATTAACTTTAATTAAAAGGATATTCTATGAGTATATGTAAAAGAAAACAATGCATGTTCACTTTTTTTCTATGTTTATGCAATTGTTCCTTTGTTATTATGGACCAGAGGTTAGAGGGATATTTTTAAGTGGTCTGCTTAAATCAAACTGAAGCTTTAAACCAAACATAAGAGATGAAATTTTACTAGTTCACAAAAATGGAGGCTTAGTGAAAGATATTTTATCTCTTAAGTAAAATGTTAATATGTGGCAGGTCTGTGGTACCAAATTACTGGCTTATCATCCTGCTTATCAATTAAATTGATATTAAAACAAATTAACAAGAAAACAAGTTCAATTGAAGATCAAAAATCCGGAGTTACCCTGTGAATACAGAACCTAAAATAAGTAACCAACAGGTGTAACTTACATAATCTTTTAGGCTGATACAAATAAAATGCTAAGTCTATAAGGAATTCAAGCACAAAATTATATTTTTAGTTTAGTCTCTAACAGTGAGAAATTCAGCAGTATTTATGTCCACAGAAGAAATGTATCCAGAAAATTATCCTCTAGAGATAAAATGTCTTCTTCCCTCTTGTGAGTACACCATTCATGCCGTGGATATATTTCAACAAAGAAATATTTTCCTTTACATATTTAAATGTCTCTGACAATGAGATCATCCCTACTCTGCCTTTTAGGACCCTTCTTATAAAATAATCCTTATCTCAAATACTTACATTTTGGGGATAGCAAACCTAGTTTCTCTTGAGGAACATGTGGAGAACACACAGTTCTAGGTTTCAACATCAGATCTCAAAGTTCAGAGGAAAAAGTGAATGTCAAATGATAGAGTAGAACTGTAACACTGTAGCACTGCCGTCCCGTTGTTCATAGATTTGCTCTATCGGGCACCAGTAGCGTCTCCATTGTGAGACTTGATGTTACTGCTTTTGGCATATTGAATACTCTATGGGTAGCTTGCCATGTTCTACCGTGCGGGCGGGATACTCACGATAGCTTGCTGGGCTCTGCCATAGCAAATGATAAAGTAATGAAAATAAATATTTTTGTCAAAGCATTACTCTGTGACTATTACCTGCACTCTTTATATGTGCTTATGCTGCATTTTAGAGAATGTTATTACAAAATTTTCTTCTTGAGTAATATTACTAATTCTTACTCATATATTTTTGAGGGGGTTCTCCCAAGAAGTTCTCAAGAGGCCCAAGGAGCTATCTAAGTGATGCTCAAACAAAACATGTTGGTATTTCAATGCCCATGAGTGTTCTGTTTCACCAGCCTTGTTGTGCCAAGTATTGCCTCCGTAGCCTCCAGGGTATAAACGGTGCTGTTTATGGGGTGTGCTCAGAAATGTTCAAGTGACTCTTTGGTACTCGGGAATCGACTAGGGTTGGCCACAGGCAAGCTAAGTGTCTTATTACCTGTACTCTTTCCAATTCCACCTTCACTAATTATTATTTGTATGATCTGATTTTTGAGTGTTCAGAAAGCTCTGAGCCCTGAAGCCCTGGCTCTACACTCAGGAATCACTCTTGGAAGCTTGAGGGAACATAGAGGATCTGGGGTTTAAAGCTGATTACCCTCGTGCAATGTGCTGCTGTACCTCTCAGGCTCTCTACACTAATCGTTTTTTATTATCTTTTCTTGCACTTTAGACTCATGTTAAAAATCATAAAATGTTGATGGTGACCTTTGTTTTTAGGAGAGCCATAACACCCTCCTCATGACAGACTCTTTGCTCTGCATTTGGAGACTGCCTTCCCAGGGATCAAACCCAGGGTTCTTCTATGCAGAGTGTATACTCTGGTCCTTTGAGCTGTCTTTATGTCTTGTTGTAACAAAAACAAAATAAGAAAGCAAGGTAATCTCCTTAGACATTGTAATTTCCCATTATGCTATTTCTGTTGAAACTTTTGAAATTGCTAAAGTTCTTTTTTGATGGTACCATAGCATTTACAAGTACTAGCAATAAGACTGCAAGTCAAAGAAAGAATTGAATGCTTCTTGAAAAATACCACAGAGGAATACAATTGCATAATCCATCAGCTAGACTTTTCTGGATACTATTCATGATTCTGATATTAAACTTTAGGTGGACCTCTTTCTAATAATCTAGGCTAAATGTTTATGATACAGAAAAAAACAAATAGTGGCAAAACAACAAAATACATTTATTAATTAAGCTGCTATTTGTGGCCTTGAGTTATTCTTTTTATTTTCAAATGTGTTTTTGTTTAATGTTACCAATAACATTGCTACTATAAAAGTTGTCTTCTTAAGACATAAAATAAAAAAAATGTTTAGTTGATTGACAGCAAATTATTTTATAAAAGTTTTGTGACTGTCATTGTATTAATTTGGCATTAAATATCTTTTACTAGTTACTCCTGATCTCACTTACCACTATTAAATCACCTAATTTTTGAGTTAAGTTACATTGCTTGAAATGTATATTTGTAAATATTGTAACAAGACATGTTAGTATTTTATAAAGACCTTGAAATACTGAGATAGTAGGAAAAAATTAAATATTTAAATTATATTTAATTTAAGGGGGGGACAAAAAGAAATTATAATTCTGACCTTGTCTTTGGTTGTTAAAACTGGATGTTTGGCTTGCAAGGCAAAAGCATCAAGCTGGATGCCAATTTAACAAGCTTTATAGCCACTTATTTTCTCAGGAATAGAAATACAATGAATGAAAACCCTAACTCACATTGTTCTTCAATAAATTTTACCTTTCTTGTAAAATGTGTTCTCTAGGGGCATCTTAGTAAGTTTAAATTATAATAGTTTGACTGCTGACTATTACTGCAACAACTTTTAAAACTCTATGTGTTGCTATAAATTGCCTATGAGTCAGATTCATTGCAAGGTGAGGAAGGGCATTCTGAATGCCCTATCTGTTTTTCTCATCTAATACAAACCTAAAATAAAATAAGCACTCATGCATTTTACTTGCTGCATCCAGCTTAAAAAATAATAAAACCAACTACTACTTTCTTTAAGAAGCAAAAATCAAGGGGTGAAAAAAAAAACATGCTTCTAATAAAAAACGCAAGGTTTTCAGGATTAGCTAGCATTTTATATAACCTTGTGAAAAGTGCTCTGATTAGCAATGACCTTCCTTTGCACATAGAGAATTGTGCAGGCCAGGTAGGAATTGAAGTCTCCAAGGTAAAGTAACAGGTCAGTAAAGTCAAGTGTTTAATCAGATAACGGAAGCCTATGTCATTAATAAGTGTGCCTTTGGCTTCAATAAAGTCCTCACTTTATGAAATTAAATCAGCCCTTTAATATCCTGCATAACTCCCACTACCGGGCCCACAAAGACTTCTCTGATCACCAGTCTCCTTAATTGCTTCCTCTGAATACTTAGAATACTATTGTCTATGTTCCTCATTTTCTGGTTTTTGTTTGTTTGTTTGTTTGTTTTTTGGCGTTTTGTGTGGGGACCACATCTGGCTGTGGAAAGAGCTTACCCTGCCTCTGTACTCATTGATCACTTCCAGAGGGTATCAGGGGACTCTAAGAGGTACCAGGAATCCAACCTGGAACATCAATGTTCAGGCAAGCACTTTACCCGCTATTTGATCTCTCATTTTAACTCATTTCTCACATTTCCCTTTGTGTTTCTCATTTTCACTCTAAGTAGATAAATATAATTCTTCCATAGTGCAATGCATATGCTCTTCATACGCCTATTTTTGCCTAGGCATGTCGTAAGCCACTTTATGACTATAAGTGTGTTTTATTGCTAGTGTTAAAAATTATTACAGATTTCTAAACTGCTTGATGACGCCATCTGTACCAAAAGAGACTAAATGGCTATGAGGAACCAGGATAATATAAATGAATTTTAGCTAAAAGTTATGAAACCAGTGTAATAAAATTCATACCATACTTGATGAACTTATTATCAAATCTGGTACCTTAAATAAGTTGGAATTAATTAGTGAGAATTAAATTTATGTATCACTCTTACTGTTATTGTATAGGCTAAGCAAATATGGACAGAAAACTAAGTTCAAAATGCTCTTGATTGAGAATTACTCTGCTTATCTTCTCAGATTGTATAGGAGCAGTTAGGCAGACACACAGAGATGAGTGATGGAGAGTGCTGACCCTGAGCACAGAGGAAAAAGAAAACAACTATTATGGGATAACAACAAAAGACTTGGTACCAAAGCAGTTAGCTCTACCCTGACAAAAAAGAAGCTTAAAGGCCAGAGAAGTTGGCTGTGTCCCAATAAAGACAGAACTTGTAGACAAAAGGAAATTCCTTGGAGCATGCACAAACCCACAAGATACTATCCTCAAGTAACCTTTTGCTCATTAAAATGCCAAATCAGCAGCAGCTTGACTTCCCATGCAGTGGAAATGAAAATATTTCAGGACTGAGCTAGACTTTGATTCTATATCTATGAGTCAAGTGTAAGAGTGCAGGATAGATCATGAATATTTGACCGTTGATTTTAAAATTTTGCTGGGGATCTTAAACACATGATGCCTCAGCATCGTCTTTCTATTACCCTCTGGTTTGGAACAGTTCATTGATGCTACAGGACTTTCTGATGGGGTTAGTGAGTTTGCTAGCTAGTCCTGAGTGACTAGCTGAGGGAAATAGCAAAAACTCCTGCCTAGACACAGCAGATGGGTGAAACTGCTATAAGTTCAAAAGGTCTTTTTCATTTTAAACCTTGGGCTAAAGTTAAGCACAGATAGTAGAAATGGCATACCCAGAAGATCTGTTACCACTATTTTGAGTGATCGCTGTCATTGTCACTGTTATCCCGTTGCTCATCGATTTGCTCGAATGGGCAGCAGTATGTCTCCGTCGTGAAATTTGTTACTGTTTTTGGAATATTGGATACGCCACAGGTCGCTTGCCAGGCTCTGCCATGTGGGAGAGATACTCTCAGTAGCTTGCTGAGCTCTCTGAGAGGTATGGTGGAATCAAACCCTGGTCGGCTGTGTGCAAGGCAAACGCCCTACCGCTGTGCTATATGAGTGATATTGCAAAAAAATAAAATAAAATAAGTGGCAAAAATTTTCTTAGATTAGGTGGCAGTAATTTACTTTATTTTTAGAAGAAAATAAGATCAAATTTTGGGAAAATGCATTAATGTGGATAGTAAAATAACAAAAATTATGACAGTAGGATGAGTAAGAATAAGACATATCTTACAATTTTATTATTAACAGAGGAGTATTTTTGCTTAAAATATCTTTCTTCATGAAGGAATGCTTTTAAGTGTCTGATGAATTCTGGTAAATTATCATCATTATTTCTAAATTTCTAGCTGTTACTGAAGAGAAAAAATGTTCTAGAAACAATAGAAAAGCAAATGATTCCATCTCCACAATCAGCTTTGTGTAAGCTTTACCTTTTTGGAAAGGTTACAAAATTTATTTTTTGAAGTGGATCAGAGAAAATGAATCAAGGTATTATAACTTATCAATAGCATAGACTTAACATAACATAACATAAGTCTCTTCTGTCAACTGGTTTCTTTTATTGTGTAAAGGCATCATTTTTTACTTTGTTCCTATAAATGATCTCTGTAGAGAGAATAAGAATCACTGAGAGGCTATTGTATTCTAAGTACAGAAATATTACACATTACTTTAGTTCACATCTCATTGATCAGACAGAGAGAAGAGACCATACCAATCAGAGTAATTTTCAAATTTATATTGAATAGTCTCCAAATTTCTTCAAAATTATGAAAATCAGTGATGATAAATTTTTTAATCAAGTCTAAGTGTTGAAAGTTTAGATCAGGAAAGGTGTTGAACAAATGGTAAAGTGTGATTAAATAAATATGGTAAGAAGTTGAGCACTGAAGAATATCCAAGGGAGAAAAGTGCAGATCCGATATATGTGAAATGGCTCTCTCAGAATGAGAGAGTAGAACTCCCATTTCTGGCTGTCCTGCTCACCCCCTGCCATCTAAGGGATAGCTTTAACACTGGTGGGTAGAGCTGCATATCTGGTTGCCACACACACAACCTAGTGTCTGAGGGGCAGATTCTGCATTCCAACCGGAGGATAGAGAAGTTGGCACAGAGACAAAATGATTGACAGTATTAAATTCAGGTACTGAGAGACAAAGTGGGAGAACTACAGTGTTCTGCCCATACTGGAGAAGCAGACCCTGAAGTACAGTCATTCATTTTAGATGCATCAATATTGCTTTCTCCCTCTTTGTATCTGACTGCAATGTACATTTAGTCCCAGCAGAACATTTGGCCAGAGACCAGAGCTCTTGGACTTACGAACATCAGATGCTTCCGGGTCAGCTAATATCTGACAGCTTGAAGACCTAAATTCTGACACACTGATCTGACCCATCCTTGGTTTCTTTGGAGGTGCAGGTTTCTTTGGAGGTGCACGTAATAATAAACCTTTGGGGACAAAACACAGTTGTGCCAAACTCAAGTAGATGTGATGGGATACTAAAATGTTATCAGAGAAAATTAAAAACATCAACTTTGATGGAACTGGAGGCTATCATGCTAGGTGAAGTGAATCCCAAAAGAAAAGGAAAATTACTGAATGGACTGTCCATTCAGTGTATAAAGAAAGTAAGGGAATACACAATGACAAATGGAACAAACCCTAATACATACCAATACAATTGAGAACTGAAATTTCCAATATCAGAGCATAAAAGGAATCTAGGGACAGTGCTAGTGAGATATTGGCACATGATATTTTGATGAAGCATCATTGTATTCATAGAGCAATGATATTTGTGTTATTGTAAATTAAGATACTTGAATTCTCAAAAAGTGATTTAATTATTAAAACTTTGGAAATAAAAGATAGAGAAAAATATTTTTCTAATGTCAATAAAGTTAATCACTGTCACTGTCCTCCCATTGCTCATGGATTTGCTTGAGCGGGCACCAGTAATATCTCCATTGTGAAACTTGTTACTGCTTTTAGCGTAAAAATTAATAACCATAAGAATTAAACATTTTTCATTAACATGACATGGACTAGCAAAAATATCCAATCTGTCATTTTATCTAGATTTACCTTTCACATAAGTATTTCTTAAATGTACTTTGTTAATATATTTTTGTGACAGAAAACTTTTTCCAATGTTTTATATAACTACTGAAATGCTATATTTCTATTTAGATTACCTTTATACTAAGCAATAAATTTAGTGTTATAAGCTAGAATCAAATACTGATCTATAATAGCATTTTTCTTGGAAACAAGATAAATCATCTGATAATGCCATTTTCAATATTTTATTGATTTTAGTTTTATAAAATATACAAAAATTAGATGTTTTGATATTTCCTTAGTAAATTTATAGAGAAATGATGAAGATCTTGACATAAATGCAGCTTTCTCTTTCTAAACAAAAGGTTAGCTGTTTTTCTATCAAAGTACTTTCAGTTATTTTACATTTTAGATGTATGTAGGTGGTAACATCTCTTCATAGCCTCCAGAAATAAATCAAGAACTTCAGGCTTGAAAAGTTCAGAGTAATGCTGAACATACTGACATTCGTGAGGACTAATGGGATGGAATAATGAAGACTACAACAATTATAATGAAGAGTTTAGAGAGAATTAATGCTAATAAGCAAACAACAGATAATTCAATTGCTATTTTCTTCATAATATTAAAGTATTATGTCATATATGTTTTATCATATATAAATTATTAATCTGTATATGTGCATGTACACATACATACATATTATTATATAAAACTCAAGGAAATGGTGTATCTTGATTAAATGTAGAGATAAAAAGTATTATTATAAGAAATTATTCTATTTCAGAAGTCAATTTTAATTGAGCAATTTAATGGATACAGATTATTTGTATAACATAATTTTGAACTCTATAGAACCTAAGTATTTCTATCTTAATGTAACAAACATGAAAATACATATTGTCAGTAATGAAATATGCTAAGAACTACAGAGCATATTTAGAAAAATGAAAGTGTCAAACTCCTTTGATAGAGTGCTAATATTTTAAAAAACTATTAAGACTTATGTGTAGCTTCACACTTTTATAAATTCAAATCAGTCTGTGTGTTTGCATGTGTGATGTGTGTATGTGCATAAAGATAGAAATAGGAATATATGACTGTAAGAATATGCAGATATTTTTAATTAAAACATGCTCTCAGACTCAAATTTTGTGGCACTGATAGCTATGAAGCATTCCTCACTTCATAGAATATCTTTATGTTACTGATTTGTATCAAGCATCTATAACATCTAGAATAAAGGCATGCTTTAAACCTAGTACGTTTGTCTGTTCTGTTTAGGCAAGTTAATATGGTAAGTGGTAGACATTGACCTTCGTGTTAATATAGTTGTTTAGGTTAATGGGTATTTTTTGTGACTACAAAAAATTAACTATAACTCTGCCAGGTTTAAAATTTTGCTACAGAATTAGAGAGGACTTTATTGATCAACACTATAGTGACAGCTGGCTTAAAAGTAGCACACCTTGTCAGTCAGATAATTAATGTGCTTTAAGGAAATTGACACAACTATAGATTGTAGAGTGTGAAGAAAAATTAGCATATTTTGCCTGAAGAATCTTTAGTATAATTAAGTGAGGTTTGCAAATATCAAAAGATTTACTACTATTCTCTCATAATATTGCCTACTTGCTAATGCAGTGTAAAGCTATTTTTTTATTCCAAAACACCCAAATTGGTTGCACTAAGCATAATCAAAGATCTTAAGGTCATGTTTCAGAATTTCCTCTTGCTTTACATTTCAGTTGTTCTAAGATATATACTGAAAATTTTATTTTATTCTCTATTTTCTTTTGCAAAACCAGTGTGCATTAATGTTACAGGTCAATTAAGTTAAGGGAATTATACCAGATAAAAAGCAACCACCTAAATATTAGATGAAAAATGTTTCAGTCACATTTAAGTTAAAACAGGAGCATCTACAATAATCACGTATACATATAGAGTTCTCAATATGAAGTTACACATTTACATTATTTCATAAATTATAAGATTCTGTTATAAATGATATTGTCTAACATTTCTTCTTATATATCTTAAATTCTCTAATGTCAATAATAAAGTTCCTACACATTTCCACTTAATTTTTTAATCAATTTCTCATATTGGTAAGCTATAATACTAATAAAAGCTAACTCTTAGTCTACTCTTCCCTGGCATGCAAGCATGTGCATGCCACTGGGAACTAAGTCGCCACCTAGAACTTCTTTCATTTCATGGTCATTGACCTGATGATGCCAGCCAATGTACTAAATTTGCTTATGTGAATCACTTTCCTACATTATTTTCTTATTTTTTCCCTCTTCAAAACCTTAACACTCCTCACAGTTGTTTTTTCTTTTTTTTTGTTGGTGGTGTTGTTTTATTTTCCCTAAATCAGACTGCCATTTTTATCATTTAAAAGGAAAACAAAATTAAACATGAAGGCTTTTCAAACTATATCCCTGACATCAAAACAGAATTTGTTAAATTGCAAAATGGCGTCCTTATTGATAAACAAAATAGCAAAATTCACTGGATCTCATTGTCAGTACTGTTTGATATTTAGAATCTGATTCTCTTCCTTATAGCAACTTTATTTGCTTTCTAGACACATATCCTGGCTTTCCTGCTGCCTCATAGCATATTCATTATCTGTATCCTTTCCTAGTGCTTTCTCACTTGTTTGAATTGTTAATAATGGTAACCGAAGGACTAAATCCATGGAATTTTAAAGAAATTTATATTCACTTCCTGTAATGATTTATTTTGTGTGTCAACTTGACTAGATCAGGAGGTGCCTAGACATTTGAGTAAACTTTGCCCTGTCTGTGAAAGGGTACCTGGATGAAATTAAACTTTGAGTTACTAGACTGAGTAAAGTAAATTGCCTTTCCCAATTTGGGTAGTAGCCTTTTTCAATGTGCTGAAGACTTTAATCATACAAAAAAACCTGAATAGGGTATAACTTATGTAACTTATTCTCTCCATATGCCTCTCTTCAAGTTGAGATAATAGTCTTGTATTGTTGTTAGACTCAATTTAGGGCTTGAATTTAAACTATTTATTATTTCATTATCTTCTGGATATGTTAACAAATATCAAATTAAAAATCAAGTCATATCTTGACACCTAGTGCTGGGGTCCCTTCCTGGGGCTGTCTGCCCTTGGAGAAACTCGGGTTCTCTCTCACTTCCTCTCCCTCCTTCCCTTTCCTAAAAACCTCCAAATGAAATTTGTTTTACTTCAAAAATAAAAAATCAAGTCATAGATTAAATAAGAACATTCTTGATAATCAATTATGTAATATTTTTTGCAGACACTAAACGGAAGCAATTGAGTTAATGTAAGAAAAAAGGGGGAAAAGTTGATACAAGTTTATTTGATCTGGTTACTTCTATAAATATTTGATGATAAGAACTATTTTTTTTCTCAGGCTTTGAAAGTTGTCCTGAAGTTTCTTTTGAGTAAAAGTATGTGTGGGACCAGACTAATTTGAGTATTTCCTAGTAAATTCCCTATGTAATTTCTGCAGAAACATCCTAAGTTAAAACATAATATTTATTTCAGAGTTACAGTTGGTACTACTAGGATGTGTGTATTTCATTGTTATGATCATGATGATCAAAATGAAAATGTTACTGAGACAAAGACTTGATAAAAGAAAGAATTTTGAAAATGGACTGAATTCAGAGAAATACACAAGGAAAATATTAAACATTTTTTAATATAATATTTTGAATATTTCATGATGTTTTACATGATGCTCTAAATTGTAACATATGTGAAAATTAGTGGAACACAAGTAAAATATATTGCAAAGCAAAATAAAAAATGACATCACCCTACCAAATCTTGTGCTATTGTAATGTTACAGTTTTTAAAACTGTGTTGTCTATCTTAGAGAGATATATCAAAAAAGAAAGGAAACAAAATAATAAAAAATGTATTTCTAACTCTAAGGGAAAGTGCTATATAATTGAGTTAATATGGGCAACATATTCATTACCAATCTATTTCATTTAACACATTCAATCTAAGAAGTGTATATCAAGTGTATATGTCTGTGCATAAAACACTAAGTATTAAGAAACTATACCACAATGTTTTATTCTAAGTAAACACCAAAGAAAATACATCAAAAGGGGAAAAGTGTCATGGCATAAACATTGACATTAAAAAAAATTAGATTAATAATATCTATTGCAGAAAGATTAACAAATATAAGTGAAAGGATAAAAAAATGTTAGCAAGATATAAGTCCAATTTAAAATGGGATCAAAGACTTGAACAATGGGATCAAATATGTTAAGTGGTAAAAATAATATGTGAAAATAATGTATGAAAGCACTGTATTATAACACTATCATTTTGTACCATATTATTAAAAGTTTAAGGGTAGATAATTTAATATTCACCAGTTAAAATAAAAATTTTTTGTACCATTAAGGCACTTTTCTGTCATTGCAATTATTGTGAGAAATAATCTGATGATATATAATGAAATTACCAAGTGCTCAGTCTAACTCCTTTAAATTAATACAAAATCTAGGAACAAATTTCAGGAAAAAACAAATACATAAAAACAGAATAACATGTATAATCAAAAAATGTATAAATAAGACCTATAACATGGTATTCCCTTCTTCTATGTATATCAGTGTTGAATATGTTATGCTTGTATTCTGTTTTTTGTTAAATTATATATGTGTTCTAGAGATCTCAAAAAGTTAAATATTGGTTGGAAACAGAGTCAAAATAAATACATGTAGCATAAAATTTTAAAATAAACAAGGTAATATATTATATTTTCTATAAATACATAACAACATCAGTAAATAAAGAAAATGTGATTTATAAGAAACTAGAAATAATTTTATAAAGCAAGCTATAGTATTTAAAAAATAAACCAATTATTCAAAAATAATTCAAGTTTTTTAAAAACTTGGAGGTAAACAATGATTTTCAAAGATATATTCTTGCAACTAGAGTGATAAT